>NC_056734.1:877556551-877709051 GCF_019279795.1 Protopterus annectens | reverse complement strand
AATTTGGAAGTGAATTTGGACACTCAAGCCCCTGAGAGAGGGTGAGAACAACAGTAATGTGTTGTTAAGCCAATTATACCAGATTGCATGTGTCCAGGAGTGGGAGGATAACATAATGGTTAAGTTGTTTACCTTAAAGACACAAGGTGCAGGGTTTGATTCTCACATGGTGTAACTGGCTAGGCTTCAAATGGCCCAAAATGGCAATTAGCCTAGTACTAATCTATGAACCAGTGGACACGTGTTTGAAATGGACAGTTATGTATGGGGGAGATATTTTTATGTGGGAAAAGGTTGCTCTTTTTTTTTATAAGGTGAGTGTAGGTATATTTAGGGATGTAGGTTGGGTAGGAAGACAGACAAGATAGACAAGACAGCAGACAGAGACTGTCTATGACACATGTGGAGGGTAAACACCTTGGACGGGGAGGGTGGTTGAGAATCGGATTCCCATGAGCTCCCAAATGGATACATTGGGACAGAGGTCTCCACCCATGGGCAGTCACCACAGCACCTTCAAGGTCCCAAAAGTGGCTGTGCTGGGGACTGAGCAAGATGGGCAAGCTGACCCTCAAGATGTGCCACACAGCCCTCAAGCTGGTGTAGCAGATCTCTAAACTCCATTTGAAACTAGCTACATACCAATCCCTAGACCAGATGATGGGTGACAGTATCCTGTCCACGCCCATTCCTAGGGGATGGGCCCCATCCCCTGAGGGGGTTCCACCAAATGTTGGTGCAAGACCATCAGATGAGGAGTTCCTGGGTTGGGTCACAGATGCGCTGGGGCCCGGTGTCATGGCCAGTTGAGGTAGGACAGGCTGATCCATTGGGATCGACCTTTGCAGACGTGCTATGGTGTTGCAGTTTTATAACATATGTTGGCTAGTCATAAAAAATCACATTCCAGGATTAGTTATAACAGCATGCATTGGTATTTCCATTAATCCAAAACACCATATTTGGAACAGTTGCATAGCAAACAGAACACATGCAGATATGGAACCACAGTGAGCATTATAACGGCATGCAGGTCACATTGATAGCAACAGGCCACCAATGATAGTTTTTTCACAGGGAACATTAATAGTCAAACATTTCAATATTTGTAGAAAAATAGGACACATGTCCAAACAGTAGGTTTGGTGAAAAACATACCCATTGATTTATGTGTTTAGATTATTAGTACAGATAGTGTGGGGGGGAGAGAGAGAGATGTCAATTTACAACTGTATAGGCTTCAATTGCTCACAACTTTAATGATCAGTGCTCTAATCATTACTCTCCAAGTATCACCTCACTTTACATCACACTATAACCTTGGGTTGGGCAGTGGTATGTTTGTACACAGTGTATAATTGCAGCCTTCTTACAGCTTATTCATACCTTTTCTTACCTGGCAGACCTATGAAGGAAATTTCTGTTAACACTACCTGACTGTTTCTACCCATATTAACATTGTCAGGGTTACATATGTGCACTCATAGTGTGTGTGTGTGTGTGTGTGTGTGTGTGTGTGTGTGTGTGTGTGTGTGTGTGTGTGTGTGTGTGTGCTACTGCCATACTCTGCCATGATTTATATCAGTCACCCTGAGTGTGGGCGGCAGTGACCACTAAATGTGACAGCATGACACCTGAGGGACATTTCTTGGAGGAGACTACTTGGTGTATGTACTTATCTTGCTGTCATTTGCAACCTTAGGGGTGGACAGTGGGTGCTGTACACAGTGTATAATTAAAGCCTTCTTAAAGCTAATTTATACATTTTCTTACCTGGCAGACCTGTGGATGAAATGTTAACACTACCTGACTGTTTCTACCCATACTCACATATTCCTGACTGAAAATATGCGTACAACTTCTTACCACTCAGAGCATTCGAACCGTGCCTGTTTGTGCATAAAATAGAACAAAGTTTGTGTTTCATCAGAATGAGCTATTGTGAAACTGTTGTGTCTCATTTGATTGTTTTTTGCCTAATAATCTCTTGGCTGTATAATCTAACCTTGTGATTCTGACATTCCTGCATGGCAGATACTTCTTATACTGAGTATTCATACGTTGACATGGCACAGTCTGGAAAACACTGGTTAACACAACATTACTATTCAGGTATTAGATCTTGGTGCATGGAACTCTTCATATAGGTAATCTCCTGTTTTACAACTCCACAATCTTTGTCAGATGAGCCTTGATTATTTAATGCTTTCAGAGCTATAGTTGCTGTGTAGAAACTGTACACATTTCAATTCATACCAACACCACATATCAAAGTAAACACAACCAGTCCAGGGTTTTGACTTTTATTGACAGGTACTGACACTTTTATTGATATATACCCTGTACATCACTATTACCCTGCTAATGTCTCATTTATTCAGTACAAACCATACTCATTTTTGAATACTAACAGGTGACATTCTACTCCTTTCTATATATTTGCAACAAATACTTCAAGCTAGACTTATACTCACCAGCCTCGCAACATATCCTTAGCCTGCTGGCATGGGTGTTCATGTTCATGGCCCTTTCATCTGCAGCTGTACAGGAGATAGAGAAACATTTATGCATACCTATCCATCACATACACATGTTGGACTTTGGAAAACACTTATTGATACTGATATTTACACACAACTGGGATATTTCCTGCCTATGCATCTTGGACCCACCTGTCCAAGTGCTCCCTCTTTCTATGCTTCAAGTTGTCAAAGTGGTGCTGGACCTGTTCACTAGTCCAAGGGATGCCAGTGACACTGGTGATGTCACATGTGAGATAGTCACAGGCCTCCGCTTTGTATTGGGATCCCTGGTACTGGTCCTGGAGCAGTCTCCTATCATGTTTTTTTACTTGGAATCCAATGATGACCCTGGACTCCTGAATGCCTCAGCACTATGCCTGAAAGTACACACCTTCACCAAAACCAGCCATATTGCCTGCAGTGGGGAGCTACAACTGGTTATGAGCTGTATTCCCACCTGTGAGGTTTAAATAAGGCTGATTTCCTGCCCTTTGCTGTGATTGGATAGCTTTGATTATGCTGCGCTAATCTAAGTGACTGGCACACCTGCTTAGCATAAATAAGCATTGCTTAAATGGGTAGATGCTAAGCACTGCTTACCAGTGTGCAAATCCACTTAGCTGCGCTGATTATTGCTAAGCATTGGAATTTAAGTAATGCTTACTCCAGCTAAGCACAGCTGAGCACAATTTAGCTTTCTTCAGCTTTCATTTTATGGACTATCATTATTATAATTATTATCAGTATGATTATTATTATCATTATTATTATTATCATCATCATCATTTTATGTGCTTTCATTACATTCTTTTATGACTATACTGTATGGGAAACTTGTCAATACCTATTTCTAGGAAAATATACTTTTAGTGCTGTTTTCACAAATAAAAATGAATGACCTGTATTGGGGCTTGAACTTGTGCATGCTAAGTGGAAGCACTAACCACTATGCTAATTTAGTTTAAGTGTTTATGTTGTATAGTTTTATTTAGCCCTTTCAATATTTAAGCTTTGCTGAGCAATGTGCACACCCACTCAGCTATGCTTAAACTTTATTGGTGATGGAAAAAAAAAGAATGTGTAACATTACTCTTATAAATGTAGCAAGCTGTTAGAATAAATCAATTTATGTTAGCAGAAATTTTTTGAAGGATATAAGTTATACAACCCAAATGTATGTCATTATTTAGTGACTTCAATCCTTAGATCATCACAATGATTTGCCAGACAAGAGGAAAGTTTATGAGGGAAAGGCCAAAAATATAAGGGAAAACTCTGGACATACTGTGAACATCTTGCCAGTTGAGAGCTATGTTGCAGGGGGCTGTGTTTCTGCATTTTGTCTATGGACACTGTTAGTTGCTTTAGAATTGCATTGCTCGCACAGTACACACACACTCTCCCCTCATACACGGCTTGTGTCCATGTAGTGAATACAGCAGCACACCTTCATTAATATGCAAGGTGCACTGCTGTTCTACATGGCCATGATCTGCTCCATGCAGGAATAGCACTATTCTTCCACGGAGTTTAATGAATCTAGGGGGATGTGTTACAATCTGTATTAAATCTTTATTTATCTTCTAACCAAAAAAACTACAAATGTAATGATGTCAACTTTTGCATTTATTGCAGCCACAATATGTGTAAGGAACAATTTTAGCAATCAAATTATATATAAGATCCAGAACAAAATAGAAAGACACATATGATTATTGGGTAATTAATTCATTTAAGAAAAACGTGGATATGTGGTTGGAACATAAACTGCTTGGTGTCTCTTTTAAGGAGTCAGCATTCCACGGTGGCCCCTAGTCCTGAACACTGTGGACTAAACATATGAAACTTACGAACTTGAACTTCATTCAGATTCCACTTCTAACAAATCCACATATGTAATGCAGATGTAGATATCTTATCTGCAGTGATGGCTCATCTGGAAATTGTGAATCTAAACAACATGCATCTTTTTACTTATGTCTTCAGTATTAACTAGATAATACCATTGTAATAACACCATTCAATACATTTAGGCTGTGGTGATGCACCAGTTAGTATTATTGCCTCAAAGTAAGAGGTTTTCTGGTTTGATTCTTGGCTGGAGCTCCTTCTGTGTGGAGACTGCATGTCTTCCCTGCAGTTAACTGAGTTTTAAAGACATACAGGTAGGTGCGTGTGTGTATATGTGTGCCTTCTGTAAAGGTTGGGTACGGAGCTGGCAACTCGACACAGTAAAAACACCACTGTCAATCAATCTGCAGACCAGTGATCTGCTGTGGTGACGCCTAACATGGAAAAGCCGAAAGACATCGCTTTAGTGCTACTGAATTCAGAATAGATTAATGTCTATATGTCTGACTTCAAATTGACTAAAAGGTAGTATTTTTATTTAATTTCTATAGTGCAGTAACTTGCATTCACAATCATGAAAAACAACTTAGAGAGGAAAAGCAAGTATTAACCTTCTTCTCTCTTTATTGGGTGATATAAGACATTGTTAGATAAAGAGTATGTAATTTAAATAGAGGAGAGTAGAAATGTGTGTGTGTGTGTGTGTGTGTGTGTGTGTGTGTGTGTGTGTGTGTGTGTGTGTGTGTTTATAAATAGTAGCAGAAGAATATACCCCAAAAGAACAATTTACTTCAGTGCTCTGAAGAGGCAGAAATATGTTGTGTCACCTCATGTTATGAGTTTACTGGATATTATATTTCATTGCTTTTATCATTTTGGGGCTTCATTTCCCCGCAATCTGTCTAAATGATGCAAAGTCCAATATAAATGCTGAGTTCTTATGGAAAAAGATTTTGCCTGCTCATGAACATGGCCTTGGTAAGACATTTTGAAATCAATATATAATTAACTTTTCAACAGCTCTTCTTGTAAGCCATAAATATTTCCTCCCAAAACCGTAAGTAATTCCTGTAAAGCTTTTAGAAACTGAAATGATTATAAGTGAAGCCTCTTTTCTGACATGTATATGCAGATTATTTAATTGAAGATCACAGATATGCCAAACTTTTCTTCAGCACAATAGATAACATTTCTCTCTTTGCATAAATTTTAATGTACATCGGAAGTTTTAACTGTAGAGACATTTTGGATTAATGACAGTATAGTTCGTTAATTAAATTACTATTGTTTAACTTTGCTCTGGTACTAATTTTCTAAAAGCTTGTATTGCTTATATTTTTTAAGATGGAGCATTGATCCACATGGACATTTTTCAGGCTCAGCCTGGCTAAGTGTCTTGTTCAGGGTCACATATTTATGGAAATATAGACTAGGGGGATCAAACCAATCACTACAGGAGTTAGGCTGTTGACAGCTTATAGTCTCAGTCCTCTGCATTAACTGTAAGACAGTCTATAATGTATTGTAATGTTCCAAGTGCTCATTGGTGCCATGGAATTCCATAATAAAGAATGAGGCGTAATATGGTAATAATCAATAAATATTCATGAAGAAACTGCTAACAATAAACAAAAATTTACAGAACAGACCAGTTCTTCCAGATGGCATTTCTTATTTTATAACAAGCTTTTTACATCAGTATCATGACAACTTAGCCTGATCATATAACAGCAATCCTTTTAGAATAAATGAGATAAGCATTAAAAATACTGTACCCTTGTACAAATATAACAGACGTCCTTCATTATCTGACCATTCCCTTCAGTCTGTGTGACAGATGCAAGCTCAGGGAAAAAGGAAGAATGGCAAAGGCTTGACACTGTAAACTACTGCAATGAATACTGGGGACATTTAGCACTGTTTATAGCAAACAACATCAGCTAAGTTACTGTTATAGAAATGCCTTTATGCACCAGTCAGTGATGTAGGTTGCAAACATTGCAGCACAATACCCAACAACTGACTTTTATAGGTGATATCAGAGAAATGAAGATGATGAGATTTCCTTATGTCAAAGATGCTACAGCTACAAAGGGGAGTCTCTTTTGAATGTTGAATTAATAATAAAGTGTGTGTGTGTGTGGGGGGGGTACAGTTTACTGGATTTGTCTCATATCACCTGTAAATAGTCCCAGTGAGTCAAAACTTTACAGCAATGAGTTTCTAGGAATCACTGATCCATGTTGTGCAATGTACAGAGAATTATATTAAATGCAAGAGACTTCTGTGACTCAAACTTTAGCAAATGAAAAAAAAAAATCTAAGAATGCAAACACAAAGTACTGAAAATGTTCTAAGTGAGATGATTACAGATTTATGTAAATCAAACAGGAGGAAACTTCAGTATGTGAATTAAATAAAATAATGATTTTAAGGAATAAAAAAGACGATTCACTGAAGCTTTTCTAGTGCAACATAGGCTTTCCACCTAGTGTGCCTGTAATGGAGTTTCTGAAATAATCCAAGGTGCAGTGGAAGCAGACAGATTAAACAGGCTTAGAAGAAAGACTGGTTGGACTGATAAAGAGAAAGAAAGAAGGAAAGAAAAAAAAAACTGTCCGAGAATTCATACAACATTAGCAATTATGTACTTTCTTCCATGAGGTGTGAGAGAGAGAGAGAGAGAGTGAAAGAGAAAAGCAAATATGGAGTATTATAGATAATTGAATCCACTTCCTTGATGACCTAGTGCTGTGATTATCCAGTCATTTCTGATAATTGGAGCAGTCACTATCAAATCATCATGAAGACTTTTTCATCCCTCATCCCACTCCACTGGATGAAGCATTTGCTCACAGCCCCGAAGACTGCAATGCCTTCAGCCTGAGAGCATGAGTGTTCCTGCACATGTACCATAAAGGCAAAGCCAAGCACTTATCCCTGTCCACACTCTATATGTGCACATATTTTTCTCTTTTGTAGTTCAAAGCACTGTAGCCTACCAGAATGCCTGCATCAAGCAGGACAGGAGAGCCAACACTGGCCTTTCACTGCATTCATGACCTGTTGGCTTATATGGCACGTGCTATACTAATTGGAATTCTCTTATCTGGGACACAGTCAGGGATTTAGCCATCTGTGCCATGGAGCTGAAATGCAACTTAACCACAATATGATGGCTTTCTCTAGAAACACTTGTCACCAGATCCGCAACTCCCTTGTATCCTGTTTTAACAGAATTTAGATATTTTTTCGATTGTGCACTGGCTGCCTGGGTCATAGTCAGGGCTTTATCCTTTTATTCCAATATAATTGACAGCAGAAATAAGGTCAGGGTTCATCTTTGCAAACAGAAACTAAAGACACAAAAGTGGAGGATCAATATATGTGTGTGTATATATATATATATATATATATATATATATATATATATATATATATATATATATATATATATATATATATATATGGGTCTACTTCTGTACTGTTATCTGCATGTATGATTTTGGTGGTGGGAGTAACGGATGTATTTAAGGTGGAGGTGGGATTACATCAAGGATCAGTTCTGAGCCCTATCTTATTTGCAATGGTGATGGACAGGTTGACAGATGAGATCAGACAGGAGTCCCCGTGGACTATGATGTTTGCAGATGACATTGTGATCTGTAGTGAGAGTAGGGAACAGGTGGAGGAGACCCTGGAGAGGTGGAGATATGCTCTAGAGAGAAGAGGAATGAAGGTCAGCAGGACTAAGACAGAATATATGTGTGTGAATGAGAGGGAGGATAGAGGAATGGTGAGTATGCAGGGAGTAGAGGTGGCGAAGGTGGATGAGTTTAAGTACTTGGGATCAACAGTTCAGTGTAATGGTGAGTGTGGAAGAGAGGTGAAGAAGAGAGTAAAGGCAGGATGGAGTGGGTGGAGAAGAGTGTCAGGAGTGATTTGTGACAGACGAGTATGAGTAAGAATGAAAGGAAAGGTCTACATGAGAGTAGTGAGACCAGCTATGTTATATGGGTTGGAGACAGTGGCATTGACAAAAAGGCAGGAGTCAGAGCTTGACGTGGTAGAATTGAAGATGTTAAGATTTGCACTGGGTGTGATGAGGATGGACAGGATTAGGAATAAGTATATTAGAGAATTAATGAAACCAAAAGGAGCAACTAGGCTGATGCAGAGTCACAAGTAGAAATGAAAGGCAAAATCCTCAGGTTAAAATCCAAATGAAAGGCAAAGTCCTCAGGTTAAAATCCAACTTAAATTCCACTGCAGGTCAGATAAGCGCTTTCACTCATTCATTTGAGCTTCATCAGATCATGTAACAAAGACCTTCAAGTACATAGGCTACATTTATACAGTTAAAACATCTGCTATTGGCTGCTTCTTGTTACATATTCATGAGTTAATCTAAGCTTAAAGATATATGCACATATAAGCATGCTAAGATGTATAAAATGACAAAGTGAATATAAAAAACATATAAAACATATAAAACTCTCCATGAACACTCAAGATGCTCTAATAAATAGGTATATATAAATATATATCAAAGAAATCTATTTCAAGGGTAAAACATATATGTTCCATCATTTATTATAAAATCTACAAACATTCCTCCGTTTGTTTAACATAGGTTTAATGGAGGCTCTCTCATTGAGACCTAAACCCCTATCTGCTCTCAATCTAACTATCCACATACTCTCCTTACTCTCAGTATGGTTCCTGATGTCACCTCCTCGTATACTGGGTTTAATATTCTCAAGTGCTCTAAATAGGAAATAATGTTCAGGACCTGCTTGGGCTACGTGCTTAGCTAAGGCATTGTGAGGTGAAGCCTTTCTAATGTGGTAAAGATGTTCTCTTATCCTGTCTTTAAAACGACGATTGGTTTTGCCAACATAAAATGCATCACATATTTGGCACACTGCCAAATAAACTATATGAGTAGTATCACGGGTAGCTAAAGTTAGTGTGCATGTCAGGATGTTCAAAAAATGGACTGGGGTCAAAAGAATTACAATAATTACAGCGTCCACATGGTTTTGTGTGTTCAAGAGGCATTGACCATTCATCCCTTTTTGAATAACATAGCATTCTCCTTAAATTTAATTTGTTCCTATATAAAAAAGAGGGTTTAGTCCCCACAAGTTTACCGATGGTGTCATCAGTACAGAGAATAGGCCAGTGTTTAATAATATTCTTGATTGCTGGACGATCAGTACTATATGGTAAAGAAACCCTTACATGAGTTGATCTCTCATCTCTACCATTGTCTATTGTAGCGGATCCACCAGTAATAACTGGTCCAAAATAAGGGCTGCTCTGTTCAGTCTAAGTTTATTGACATCTAAGAGGTTGGACTCAATCTCTTGTGAGCTATAGCCCCGTTCTTCTAGCCTTATCTTGAGGTCACTCACTTCATTTAGGAAGCCTTCTTCTGTGGCATTTAGCCTAGAGGTTCTCATCCCTGGCCTCTAATGATATTCTTAAAATATGCTGTGGGTGCATACTATCACGCTGTAATAGAGTATTAAAATAGCAAGGTTTCCTATAGACACCTGTATTAATCAAACCACATGCTAACTTTTCTATATACAAGTCAAGAAATTCTATCTTCTCTCTAGAGTGATTCATACTGAAGGTTAAATAGCCAGTGAGGTTGTTCAATATAGTATGGAACACAAACAAATCATCAACACTGCCTCTCCATAAAACAAAACGTCATCCACGAACGTCTATAAAAGTTACATGTTGTTTAAACATTTCTAAATTAAAGAGACTCTCAAATTCCCAAAATGCCAAAAACATGTTTGCATAGCTGTTGGCACAAGGTGTGCCCATGGCTACGCCACCTCGCTGTTGGTAAAACTTGTTGTCATAGGTGAAAAGATTGTTATTCAAAATGAGTTCAAGGAAATGTACAATGAGGTCTACTTTAACTGATGTATATTCGCTATGTAAGAGCAGATACTCAGTGATATAAATCAGGCCTATATTATTTGGTAACACAGTAAACAAGGACTTGATGTCAAACGTTACAAAAATCAAGTTATCAACGTCACAAATGCCACCTAAGCAGAGATACAAATCTGTTAAAAACTGTTTGGAATCTTTCAGTACAACTTTGTTCTTATTTAATATAGGTCGCAAATGTTTCTCAACATAGACAGAAAGGTTTTCAGTGATCCAACCCTGACCAGACACTATGGGTCTCATTGGTGGGTCAATGGAGTCTTTGTGAATCTTAGGTAACCCATGTATTGTTGGTACAAGTGGATTCTTAACAAAGAGATAGTCAAACAATTCTTGATCCAAGATATCACCTTTCAACATATCTAATAACATATTGTTTACGTGACTAATAGTGGCTTGCACTATTTGTTCATTAACTTGTAAATAGAAATCAAAACTTTATACCAAGTGCACTATCCGACCACCTTTATTCATACAAATCATCCTCAGTTAGTTTCAAATATGCCTCAACTAACGGATGATTAGGTGGGACAAAGTTGCTAAGCTTCTTAAACTTTGGTGGTCTAGTAACGTTATTGTCTGTCAATTCACTATCAGTTTTATCATGAAATAGCAGTTTAAGCATAAGATTTCGACAGAAAAGTCTCATGTCTACTACAGTGTCCGTAAAGTTACTGTGTGCACTTGGTATAAAGTTTAGGCCTTTACATAATAATTTCTCATCACATTCAGTCAACAAATATCCTGAGATGTTATGTATCATAGAAGATTCTATGATAACTGAGGATGATTTGTATGAATATTTTTCTCTAAAGAAATATAGGAAGAATGGTAATTTGACTAGAGGGGAGCAGACTAGCTTACTTAAACTTCAGTCATTACAGTCCATAACCATCAAACCAGCTGATAAAGGTGGTTGGATAGTAGTTATGGACACTAGCAAATATCATGATGCTATGATTAAACTCTTGGAAGATGATTTCTATTTACAAGTTAACAAACAAATAGTGCAAGCCACTATTAGTCACGTAAACAATATGTTATTAGATATGTTGAAAGGTGATATCTTGGATCAAGAATTGTTTGACTATCTCTTTGTTAAGAATCCACTTGTACCAACAATACATGGGTTACCTAAGATTCACAAAGACTCCATTGACCCACCAATGAGACCCATAGTGTCTGGTCAGGGTTGGATCACTGAAAACCTTTCTGTCTATGTTGAGAAACATTTGCACCTATATTAAATAAGAACAAAGTTGTACTGAAAGATTCCAAACAGTTTTTAACAGATTTGTATGACTGCTTAGGTGGCATTTGTGACGTTGATAACTTGATTTTTGTAACATTTGACATCAAGTCCTTGTTTACTGTGTTACCAAATAATATAGGCCTGATTTATATCACTGAGTATCTGCTCTTACATAGCGAATATACATCAGTTAAAGTAGACCTCATTGTACATTTCCTTGAACTCATTTTGAATAACAATCTTTTCACCTACGACAACAAGTTTTACCAACAGCGAGGTATGAGCCATGGGCACACCTTGTGCCAACAGCTATGCAAACATGTTTTTGGCATTTTGGGAATTTGAGAGTCTCTTTAATTTAGAAATGTTTAAACAACATGTAACTTTTTATAGACGTTTCGTGGATGACGTTTTTGTTTTATGGAGAGGCAGTGTTGATGATTTATTTGTGTTCCATACTATATTGAACAACCTCACTGGCTATTTAACCTTCAGTATGAATCACTCTAGAGAGAAGATAGAATTTCTTGACTTGTATATAGAAAAGTTAGCATGTGGTTTGATTAATACAGGTGTCTATAGGAAACCTTGCTATTTTAATACGCTATTACAGCGTGATAGTATGCACCCACAGCATATTTTTAAGAATATCATTAGAGGCCAGGGGATGAGAACCTCTAGGCTAAATGCCACAGAAGAAGGCTTCCTAAATGAAGTGAGTGACCTCAAGATAAGGCTAGAAGAACGGGCTATAGCTCACAAGAGATTGAGTCCAACCTCTTAGATGTCAATAAACTTAGACTGAACAGAGCAGCCCCTTATTTTGGACCAGTTATTACTGGTGGATCCGCTACAATAGACAATGGTAGAGATGAGAGATCAACTCATGTAAGGGTTTCTTTACCATATAGTACTGATTGTCCAGCAATCAAGAATATTATTACGAAACACTGGCCTATTCTCTGTACTGATGACACCATCGGTAAACTTGTGGGAACTAAACCCTTTTTATATAGGAACAAATTAAATTTAAGGAGAATGTTATGTTATTCAAAAGGGATGAATGGTCAATGCCTCTTGAACACACAAAACCATGTGGACGCTGTAATTATTGTAATTCTCTTGACCCCAGTCCATTTTTTGAACATCCTGACATGCACACTAACTTTAGCATGCTGTAGCTACCTGTGATACTACTCATATAGTTTATTTGGCAGTGTGCCAAATATGTGATGCATTTTATGTTGGCAAAACCAATCGGCGCTTTAAAGACAGGATAAGAGAACATCTTTACCACATTAGGAAGGCTTCACCTCACAATGCCTTAGCTAAGCACGTAGCCCAAGCAGGTCCTGAACATTATTTCCTATTTAGAGCTCTTGAGAATATTAAACCCAGTATACGAGGAGGTGACATCAGGAACCATACTGAGAGTAAGGAGAGTATGTGGATAGTTAGATTGAGAGCAGATAGGGGTTTAGGTCTCAATGAGAGAGCCTCCATTAAACCTATGTTAAACAAACGGAGGAATGTTTGTAGATTTTATAATAAATGATGGAACATATATGTTATTACCCCTTGAAATAGATTTCTTTTGATATATATATTTATATATACCTATTTATTAGAGCATCTTGAGTGTTCATGGAGAGTTTTTATATGTTTTATATGTTTTTTATATTCACTTTGTCATTTTATACATCTTAGCATGCTTATATGTGCATATATCTTTAAGCTTAGATTAACTCATGAATATGTAACAAGAAGCAGCCAATAGGAGATGTTTTAACTGTATAAATGTAGCCTATGTACTTGAAGGTCTTTGTTACATGATCTGATGAAGCTCAAATGAATGAGTGAAAGCGCTTATCTGACCTGCAGTGGAATTAAAGTTGGATTTTAACCTGAGGACTTTGCCTTTCATTTGGATTTTAACCTGAGGATTTTGCCTTTCATTTCTACTTGTGACTCTGCATCAGCCTAGTTGCTCCTTTTGGTTTCATTAATATTATTTAAGTTTTTTTCTGGAGCACTGGGCGTTTATCCTGTTTGTCAGCAAGTGGTTTGTTCCTGTTATATTAGAGGATTAGCCCAGGTTGGAAGGTTTGGAGACAAAGCCAGAGAAGCAAGATTACGTTGGTTTGAACATGTGCTGAGGAGGGATGCAGAGTATATTGGGAAAAAGATGCTAAGGATGAAGCTGCCAGGTAACAGGAAAAGAGGAAGGCCTAAGATAAGGTTTATGGATGTGGTGAGAGAGGACATGCAGGTGGTTGGTGTGACAGAGCAAGATGCAGAGGAGGGGAAGAAATGGAAACAGTTGATCTGCTGTGGTGACCCCTAATGGGAGCAGCCGAAAGAAGAAGAAGAAGAATATATGGGTCTACTTCACATCACCTAAATCCCATTTGACTGACTTTCATATGACTGAGACCAAATCACCTAATTTTCAAAATACTGAAAACTCATTTGACTGAATCTGATTTCACTGAAAGCTTACAATGCTAAATTTCAAAAGACTACATTTTAAACAATAGACATACATACTTACAACATTAATGACTACCTCTTTCCAGAAGTTAAAAACAACTTACTTACCCTCTTAACCAAAACCAGACAATATAAAACCAAACTAGGTGGAAGGCTACACCCCCCACACCCCCCACTGTGGGGGTCTGTGCCCCCCAGAACTATATATACTAACTCCAGGATCACACTACAGTGAGGAAAATGGCATATAACTTTTACTTGCCTTACAATACTCTACATGCTGCCACTACTGCTAGGTACACACAACACATCTGCCATATTACTTTAGATACTTCCCATAAAAATGTAAAGAGACATACCTACATTTAGAAACACTACAACACTACTTTCTACATAATTATTGGTATTCTGAGAGTTGGTACTGTAAGTTACACAAATTATTTTATCACAAACATGTCACAGGTGAAGGGAAACCCACATCATGTCTATGGCTTACAATTCAGTGAAATGAGATTCAGTGAAATGAGTTTTCAGTTACTTGAAAATTAGGTGTTTTGGTCTCAGTCAAATGAAATTCAGTCAAATGAGATTTAGCTGATGTGAAGTAGCTATATATATATATATATATATATATATATATATATATATATATATATATAATATACTCATGTATGTGTATAATGTCTGTTCAGACACACACATATACACACATTTTCACACATACAGTTAATTCATACATAATGCAAATAATTCATATATATGCATATTTGTGTACATACAATCATGCCTGTGCCCATATGACTGCATATATCTATGTGTATGTGTTGGCCGACTTGTGCCTGCATAGGGGTTGGGAGGGTGGCCTAATGGTTAAAGCATTTACCTTCCAAGCACAAAGTACAGGGTTTGAATCTCACAAGGGATAATTGGCTAGACTTAAAATGCCTCACAAGGGCATTTAGCTTAGTATTAGCTTATGAACCTAAAAGTCTTCATGGATCTGTTCCACAGAACAGTAAGATGGAACCCCGATTTTAGCTCCAGAAACATGGGGCTATTAGTTTGGTCTTGCACTGGAGGTGATGGCTAGAAAGATGAGACTGAGCTGTTGGTGTTATTTCACCTATCCACCAATGAGTGTGGCAGACTCACTACTTAAGTGCCCTCTAACCCCCTATATGATCGTACTAATTATGGTCAAGGCTATGTATCCTGCACTCACTGGTAGCCTGATCCATAGTGAATGTTATGCTGCAGGCAGAGAAAGGCCACTATGGAAAAAGCCATGAAACAGGATAATGCCCTGCAATGCCTGTCTCTCACTTCCACTACCTGCTGTAAGGTACAGGATTATGAAAGGCAAACTAGAGGGGTGAGACAAATGTATAATCATGAACCAAGAGTAATATGATGAGTGAGGCTAGGGATAAAAAATAGTGTTCATGCACCAGAAAGAAAGCCAAAGACAGATGTATATGTGATGATAAAAGTCTTTGTTAGATGTTTAAAGAGGTGAACAATAAACAATATATTTAAAATACAAATAGGTGACATACACTGTGGGTTAAATTTAAGATTTGTTGGAGGAAAAGAACATTAAAGAAATAAAACTGCAACTCAGAGTAGATATTCTTCTATTTACAACGTACTGTGCCATGTGCCTGAATCCATCTACATATATATTTATATGCAGAGTAATCATAGAGTGAATGAGACAGCAGCAGTGATTATGAACAGATATTTCACCTTAATTTTCATTACAGTGAAGCGGCACCTGATTTTTTGAGCCTGATCTAACGGAAGACTATAACACACATGTACAGTTTTCTTGTCCAGCTGTGGAACATAATAATGAGGTGCTAATGTAGTTTAAAAAATCCAAATAAAACAGCAAGACTCAGAGATGACTTCAGGTTCCAGTATCAAAACATTTAATAAAACACAAGCACTTTCGTAAGTAAACCCCACTTATTCCGATGTCTTTACAAATCAATTAAAATTATTCCCCCTTCTTATACATACATCTCATGTGACTTGAGATGTATGTATAAGTAGGGGGAATGATTTTAATTCATTTTTAAAGACATCTGAAGAAGTGGGGTTCACCTACGAAAGCACTTGCGCTTTATTAAACATTTTGATACTGGAACCTGAAATCATCTCTGAGTCCTGCTGTTTTATTTGGATTGTTGGACTAGTTTTAGATACAGGACTTGGTTACTCAGGAGCATTGTTGGCTGTTTTGTGCTTCCTGTTGAATAGTTTAAAAAATCAATTAGTTCAGAATGTAGGACTCTGAAAGCTGAAACCAAAATAATACTGAAATATTGTAGAAGAGCAAATGCAAAACTATTCTGCATTTCACAAATGTGGCAATAGTCACTGAAAATTGTTCTCAGAAGATAAAAATAATCAGACAATGTTAATCAATACATCAATTTGCCATCTTTATTAGGGTAGTCATTTGACTGAGGAATACTTAAAAATAGAAACCTCGTGTAAAACCCATTATTCATTTACAGTCCTTATATTTTATTCCTTCTAAGGCCATTTGACAAGTCCTCTCTTTACAACTGCTGCATTAAGAAGTCAACCAGAAATGAATGATAATTAATTGAACCATTAAGAGACTGCAAGCTAATGTGCCAAAAGCTTGCCTCTGACAGAACTTTTAAGAGTAATTTGACAGCTTCTATACTTAATGTTAACAGATTCAGTAGCACAGCTGCTGAACAGAACAATATTGCTATGTGTTTCTTTACATATAAGCTTCACTTTAAACAACTTGTAATAATTCATAACAAAGCTACTGTAACTCAGGGTGCTGAAGTATTCCAATTAACATGCGGTACAATGCATGACCACAGTCAAGACACCTTTCTTCCTACAAAATATTACTTACAGATTAGACCCACTATCACCTTTGGTCACTTACAGAGATAGCAGACATAAAATAAAAGAGCAGATGACATTAAAGCAAAAGATGCAAAACAGTTTCTTAGAGTCTTCAATTTTCAGTTACTTAGACAGAATGCACACTGCACCCTTTCCAAGTCGTAAGGCTTAGAACATTTATTACATGTATTTAGCTTATGACTAACTGCTCTACCTCAGCATTTTCAAGGTGATAGCAAGTTTCCTTTTCAGACTGTACTGGATCTTTTGCTTCGGTCTCATTCTTCCTTAAGTATTTAGCCAGTCTAAGTCATCTAGTTTCCACACCTAACAGTGGTGAATACTGTAGTGACCTGGCAATGAAATTCATGGATGTCTCCAATAAAAGAATGATAGCTGTCTATAGTAAGGAAGAAAATGTGTCAGTTATGAATAATCACTTTCCTGGTAATTCTTTCATTTCTCAAAGGTACTGAAGAGTTTTTACTGATGTCTTCTGAGCAGAGTCGATGTTTTTCTTTTTGGTTCAGGTGCTATGAAGTTCAAGGAGGTACTTTCTCTGAGGATTCTGCATGTCCCTTGAACTGGCTATAGTGAGCTGAAAAAATCAAGAACAGTGAGTTGTTTTACTTTTTTTTTTCAAACTATAATTCTGTTATTCTCCGCATGGCGTCTTTGTATCTGAAACACCTTACTAATCTCACCCACTTATTGTATTCATCAGTGGAATATCTAGTGTCTCTGTTCCCCCAAAATGCCTCCAATATGTCTAGTTTTCCTTACCACTGAAACTTTTCCTTCAGCATATCCTTCCATCTTGCCTCATACTCCAACATCCAGTAATCATGCTTCTTTACTATACAGATGAACATCTGGCACCAATCCTCCTCCCTGATCTGGATCATAGTCAAATGAGACCCTAGGCAGGGTAATAGAGCAGCCCCCCCGTACCCATCCTGGTGTCCCATTACCTGTCTCAGTCCCCCTACAGTTACCATAAATGCTGGTTAAAACTGTTAGCATGCATACTCTTTTCTTCTTTTACTTTTGAAATGAACACAGTGACGTGGATTTAATATAAATCGTTTGATTTATTTATCCTTTGACCAGGTTAGTCCTGCCATGCTAGTAGCCCTTTTACAGTTGAGACCCTTGGTGGTACATAAACTACTACAGGAAACTGGTCAGGGATCTGGGAACTTCTCCCAATTCTTTTTGGTAGCTTAGGTGGATGTAAAAGATCTCACAACACCTACCATCAACGATATCTCATCCAAAGGATAACACTTTGAGTTGTGCAGCATCCCCCCCCCCCAATACGTTTTCTATAATCCATCCACATGGTGTGAGAGTAGAACTCACACCCTTCAGCACCAAAGGCAGGAATGCTACCTGTTGAGCTACTAACTTTCAAGCTTCATTATGCAACCACTGATGGCTATTTACTAACAGAAAACAGTTGCACACTGAACACAGATTTAGCATGAGCAACAGCTAAATTCTCTTCCTTTGAAACTCATGTTCATTGAAAATACATCATGCAGCCTCTACCATCAATGCAAGCAGATGAGGCCTTGTTTCAAAATCTCATCCAAAGGACAACACACTCAGGGGTGCAGCAACTCCACCTTATACTGTGCTGTACTGTACAGTGTAAGTGGAGTGGAGTGGAGTACCCCACCCTTATACTGTACTGCAGAGTCAAGAATCCATCTACATGTTTTGGGGGAAGAGCCCACAGCCTTCTGCACCAACGGCAAATGTGCTGCAGTTTGTACTGCTGACACTGCTTTCAAATTTTATAGTACAAACACCGATGGCCCTTTCCTAACAGTTGCACATTGAAAACAGACTGCGCTTGAGCAACAGTTAATTTCTCTTCTTTTGAAATGCACATTCATTGAAAATGCACCTGGCCAGAGACAGATTAAGCATAAATTGGATCCTGGACTGTTTTCATTTTAAAGGCCTGCTGCAAACATTTTTAGGACCATGCGGAAATGCATGGGTTATTTGATTTACCTTCCTGATTTAATGTATTTTTTTGTTAAAACAGCAGTTTTTAACATTTTTTTTCTACTACAGTGGAACAAAATGCACAAAGCAATAAATGGCAAAAGTGTCCATTTCAGAATATTTCATCCAGCTCTAATGACAATATATCTGAAAGAGCCTGGTAGTTGCTGTAAATGATTAATGTTCTTGTATCCCATAGTCAAGGTACAGAGTTTAAGTCTGAGCAAGTTAGTTAACTAACCTGCCCACTCTGACTAGGCATTACATACACACTGCTGCTTTGCATTCCTCCTTATCTGCTCTGCTACTACTCCAGTTTGGAAATCAAACTACAGTACACAGTACCCGAGTTCCATGTTCTGCTGCAAGAATCATTCATACTACGAGTTCCCTGTGGCAATTATCAATGCTGCTTTGTATCCATCTGCATCTGCTCAGAAATCAAACTACTCAAGTGCAACAAGTCTGAAAACTTGCTCACTTATTAGTACAGCCCGAGTCCACTGCTCAGTTTTTGCCCATTGTTCTGCTTGTGTCCACATTGGCTGAAAAGCACATGCAGATGAAATGCTATAGACAGGTGTGAAGGAAACATTTCAGAGTGAAAATGTTTAACTTTTTCAATTAATTTGATGATGTGGCTGGGCCCCCTCCAAGCTAGTGTGTACTAGTTAGTTGCCTAGGTCTCCTAGTGCTGGAATTGGCTCTGCATCCCCCTCACCTCTTTCAGCATCAATAGTCTTTCCCATCTCTTCCTTGTTGATCCTACCATCCAAATAAACTCTTTCATCTAATAGTTAATTTTTCCCAAAACTGTACTATCCACATGGGTTCAAAAGTATTGCCTCAAGTACAAAACATGAAGGAGAATGTGCTAATGTAAGAGCTGTAACAATTGGTCTATTTTAAGGCTTGGTCATTTCTTTATTTTAGTGCAAATGTTGTCTTAATCCTGCCATATGTTTCCTGCTTTGCAGCATCATAAGAAGGTACTTGCCAAACCCCTAAGCATTTAACCACTTTGTTATTCCACATCCATGGATATTTCTCTACCAACATCTTCTCATTCTGCAGGTTTATTTCATTTATTGCCCTAGTTTTCTACTTGTTAATGTCATACCCTGATATCCTTCAAAACTCCTTCAGCATGAAAACAACCTCCCTAAATCCTTCTCTGTATTTGCCATTGTCACCATGACATCATCAGCATAGCGTGCTAATTTCAAGTCTCTCTCTTCCCACCTGTATCCTAATAAAGTGGACTGCCTTATAGCTGTAGCTAAGGGCTTAAATGATAAAGAAAAGAGCAGCGAGGAAAGAGGGCATCAATATGTTCTCCTTGTTAATCTGAATCTGCTAGTATAGTACCCCGTAAGACTAACTTGTGCTTCGGCTTCTTGGTATATACTACTTAATAAGGAAACAAATGCAGCTGACAACTGTATGTCTCCCAGCAATTTAAAAAGTAGTGACAATCTACATAGTTAAAAGCTTTTGCAGCACCCAACAACATTGCCATGACTTGTATCACCATCTCTTGAGCATCCTGTACTATCATTTACCAGTGCCAGTAAACATGTTTCTCTTTGTAATAAATCTAATTTGATGCATATCCACTACTTTTTCAACAATGGCAACCATCCCATTCACAAATGTACTCAGAAGGAGTTTGCAATCATGGTTTTAAATTTGGAATGGGATGGTAAAAATTTAGGATCCTTCCCTTACTAAAGTGTCTCCCAATAATGCCTTTTTTCTGGGATTGTGTAATTTCTTTCATTTCTAATATCTCGGCCATCAGTTGTAGCCACATTCTGATCATTTTTCTTCTCTAAACTTCCAAACTTATATAGCAGTATCAATTTTTGCAGATAATTTCTCAGTTTTTTTTTGTCTTGTGAAAGCTTCTCTTAGCTCTTCCTCCATGATCTTCTAGATTAAGCTCTTCATTTCCCCTCAATGAGGGAGCAGTATTTCTCCATGCCTTCCTCTCTTACATTTGTCTGCAAATATCCTCTATATAACTGTGGGTCTTGGGACAATTTTTGTACCCAGTCATCACATAGCTGAAGCACTGCTTTTCCCACCATGTCCTTTCTCAGTCTAGAATCTAGAGCCTTAATGACCATTGCTGAGTTTAAAGTATGTAACTCCTTAACTACTATATTTTGCAATAGTATCCTTTCATCCTTCTCCCTCTGTGAGTCTTTTTTTTGCCTTCTGATCTCCTGTAACTATCTTTCTGATAACCTACCAGCCTTAATCTGCAAGCAGTCCCCTTTACATGTTCCTATCAGCTCTTGCCCTTTGTTTCACAGATCCCTACTTGCTATTGTATATTTAGTCTCACTTGACATGTGACCTGATCCTACTTGTCTACTTGTGTCCCCAGGATCCCTTGTAGTGTGTCATTTAACATATCGAACATCCTTCAGCTGCTTTCCAACCCTCTGATTCCTCAGCACTCACAGGGTAATCCCCAGTGCAGTCGTCTGTCCAATTCTGTCCTAAAAGTGACAACTGACATTAACACACACACACACACAAAGATATATATATATATATATATATATATATATATAGCAATGTCTTTCAGCATTTCCCAGTTAGGGATTGCCACAAAGGATCACCAGACTGCAGATTGATTGGCAGTAGAATTTTATGGTATCGAGTTGCCAGCCTGGCACCCAACCTTCACAAAAGGCACACACACACACACACACACACACACACACACACCTACCTGAATGTGGAGGACATATATATATATATATATATATATATATATATATATATATATTTATTTATTTTGGTATGTGGACAGAGAAACTCATTGGTCCTGTGTAGTGGTCAGCCCACCATTCCCCAAATGTTCTTTTGTTGCCATCACCTTATCATTTCCTGAATTACTGACCACCTCTTCCATTCCTTACTATAATACATAAATCCTTCATCTTGTCTTCTCCTCCCCTGTTCATCCCATAGCCTGACACAATCTTTTTTACATCTCTTGTCTATATTCATAAGCTACTTAATCTTTATCTGGTTTCTCTTTCTTTTCCTAGAAAACCAAATTCTAGGTCCCCCACCAATATTACTACTCCTTCATAGAGTTGTATCAACCTTATAACCATGTTCTTTACTAGCTTTAATTTCACTTCAGTAGGGGTATACTTGCCCAAAACTGTCATTTTATTACATTAGTGATTTCCTTTGCACCCAGTCAAACATCCTCTTTTATCTTTAGCTGTCTCCTGCATGTCCAGTGTCACAGATTTACCCTATAGCTGTTCATCTTCTCTTAGTACCTTCATAGCTTGAAGTCATTATCATCTTAAATCCCTTCTTAGCTAACTTTAAGTATTCCCATTGACTAGGGTGAATCTCCTACAGCTGTACCATTCTGACTTGTTTCTCACTACATTCAATATTCTATTCCTCTTTATTGGGTTTGTCGACCTATTTCCATTTCCTCTACTGTTAATCTTCTCACTGTAGGTAAAATATATGCTTTTTCTATTTTTTTTTCTCCCTTTCACTGGTTATAAAATTTATTTTATGCCATTGCATCTCATACTGTAGACAGAATACATCTCCCTCCCATCTCTCTCACATTCCACATGCATTTTATTACTCCTCTTCACTGTACTTCCCTTTTATTACTTTTCTTCTCTCCTTTCTTTCTCCTTCCTCTCCTCAGTCCATCCCTCATTTCCAAATCTACTGCATCACTGGCAAATTTAATTAAAAATGTATAGATGTAATGACATTTTTCAATCAAAATGAAAATGCTGCATGTCATTTCACTGTAATGATTTTTGACCACATATTTTTAACCAATAACACTCTAGTCGATCTCCAATTCAAGCAAATATTTATCATTAGGTGATTTTCCCCCTTTGTGTGCTACTAGTAATTAGCAGATTATTATTATTATTATTATTATTATTATTATTATTATTATTATTATTATTATTATTATTATTATTATTATTACTAGTCAGTGTCAGACTAGACCTTGTTCCTCCTGGAATGAATTAAAACCTACTCTTTCAAGCCTCTCATTAAACTCCAGTTTACTCAGAAACTTTGCCTTCTGAGAGGACATTTTTTTCCTCTTAGAATTCTGGAATTGTCATAACCACATGTTAGTTTGTGCATAAGTCAGTATTTGTAGTGCTTTGTACTGTGGCTGGCTTTGTGAGGTGAGTGTTGTCTGAGCTTGGATGCTGCAGCACTGTGGAAAGGGTTGCAAAACATTCCTTCTAGCTCTGTTTGTACTGTAATGCAAGTATCAATCCCACGGCCATCTGTTTAGTAAAAAAAAATATTTTCTACATTCACATTTATTCTCTTTAGCATTTAAGATGAACTGACACCTCTGTAGTATATGACATTTTAGACAATTGCCTCATCTTTTAACTAAATGCAAAGTCAAAATGAAAAAAAAAATTGTGACCTTCAGAAATGTGCTGTGGTGATCCAGAGGCACTGGTGTTTGTGAGAAGTTTGCCATGTTCCATGGTAGTATAGCAATCCTCAGATTTAAGGTTCATAGTGTTATAGTAAGTACTAGACTAGCTGCCCTTTGGACCATTTTAAAACTAGCCAGTTGCCCTTTTTGTGCTCATATTAACATATCCCATTTATTAAAGATTGACATTATCCATCCCATGGTCAATAATTATATATCATCCCTAATAAAAATATCTGGGATCGTACCATAGATAATTTGAGGGGCCCATGCATGGGATAAAAAATGTAAGAGCTGCCTCTGTCCATGAGTAGTAGAGGAGGCAGCCTGGGTTAAAATTGTTGCTTCCCATCCATAGATCTAGCTTAGTTTGAAAATGGACAGGGATGGAATTTGTTTTATGTAGATCGGGAGTTTGTTCCACAGCAGTGGTATCCTCTGAAATACACTTTTCCCTCCAAATTGTTCTGTTTATGCTGCAGAAAAGGTTTAAATCCCTAGACGGAGAATTTCTGATACCATTTGACTTGCTGATGTGTAGTAAATCAATCAGTAATGGGTCAAATGATGCCTTGTATGCCAGAAACAGGTCACTTCTTAGTAGTCTGCGGGATACTGAGTACAGTGACAGGGCTGTGAGTTGGTCCATGTAGGACATGTTGCTTAGACCTTCTATCCTTTTAGTAAGGTATCCCTTTGGACCTTCCTTTTGTTGCATGTGTCTGGTCAGATACATTTACATTTGCTCTAGATTTTCTAGAGTTCATTTATATCTTGACATAAGGACAGACCCGCAGAAGCTTAAGAACAATAACGTTGATGAACAATAAATACAAAAAATAGGCCAAAGAGAAACAAGCGAGCTACATGTAGTACATAACTTATTGAATAGGGTAACAATAATAATAATAATAATAATAATAATAATATCAATAACAATAACATTTTTCTGTGAAAAGGTGAAAGTAAAACTTTAAAATGAATGCTGGATTGCAAATCATTCTGATATGTATTTATATGTATTATAGGTGGACATACTACACTTAAAGAAATCCCAATCCCTCAGAGCCACACGCTCCAGGGATCTAAACCTTGTCACCACAATAAACAAAACATGCTGGAGGTATATGTTCCTGACCCTGAGACTCCCCATACTCTGGAATAGATTGCCCATACATGTCAAGCAGCATGCCTCTTTGGCCCTCTTCAAAAGGAACCTTGATGACTGGATGGGAGAAAGCCTAGTACCAACCTATGAACCTATGTTTTATTGATTTGTAATAAGACTGCAGTAGTAAGAGCCAGTACTTTTCAGGAAAAAGGACAGACACTTAACTGACTGCTATATCTAATTTAAAGATATTCTAATGCACTGCAAAGATAAGTAGAGCATTGCCTTTGTTTAAGGGAGTGCATAGTCCAACTTCTTTAAATTACTCCTGAAAAGCAATTAAGCTGTCCTGCACTTATCATTTCTAATACAGATAGTGAAATCAAAATATAACACTGTTAAGAATTAAATGCCTTTATGGTCATTAAATCATGAATTTTGTTGTTTTTAGTGTGTGTGTGTGTGTGTGTCTGTGTGTGAGACTATATGCACACACACATGTATACATGTGTGTGCTGGGGGGGGGGGCATGTTAGGCCTGTGTTTGCCTGGATTTTACAATACAGTATATATACATTTATATATATAGATATATATATATATATATATATATATATATATATATATTAATATATATATATATATATATATATATATATATATATATATATATAGATATATATATATATATATATATATATATATATATATATATATAAATTATTCAAATTAACTAATGTTTTGTTCTTTATGCCTTTCTTTCCAGGCTACTTCAACCACGTCTAGCCTTATGACTGAAGTTGATGTGTAAAGGAGAGTTTGTTTATTCTCTCCTTTAAATGAATGCCAGTAAAAAAAACATGTGCATGAGGGGTTGAAACACAGCATGCACTTCTCCCCTTCTTGAGGTTAAAGGTAGTGTGAAAGTATACCACAAAGGAAATTTTAGTTAGTGTCTAGAACATTACAACCTGGTACGTAATCGTCTTTATAGCTGTCAGTGAAACACAGGTTACATGAAAAGTTTGGCTGATAAACAGCTATAGAGGTTGTAATAAACAAAATAAACTCTACATGTGTAGTCTAAACTATGTGCTGCAATCTGATGTACTGCTGACAGAATCTTGGCTTAGTAGATTGCCAACATTCTTAGATGTAGAAATACTGTATAGCTGTGAGAAAGCTGTTTCTGTGTATGCCTTCTGAAATGTCATTCACACAATTTGGTGGGATCTCTTGTAACTGCAGTACTTAACCTTTCTCAAATAACACAAGGCTCATTTCCTTGATTCATCTAGAAATTCATGGATTTTACTACTCTAATCTGAACTGATGTAAGTAAATAACTGCTCCAGAAAGGCCCAAATATGATGTTGTTTCCTTTTTGTCTAGAGCTGTGGGGATATGCATTGGATAGCAGAAAGGCATGCATACCAATCGGCAGCTAAGCTGTCTGATGATAGTTGCATTACACTTGTAATATTTATTTGAAAGCTGGTGATATGAGCCACAATTCATTTGGAGCTCAAATGATGCTGTGCCTTGTATAGTTCAATCTCATTTGATCAAAGTTTCTGACTCTGACCAGTTATCAGATTAAATTAAAATTATTTATTGTTCTGTTAGAGTAGCATTGTACTGTATTGCACCAGTAACAAAAGGAAGAACACATATTTAAAATCACACAAGCAACATTTATTTTTCCTAGAAATCCACCAAGCTTATTCATTTGTTAGTCTCTTTTCCATAGTAGGGAATAAAGTCCCACGCACTCTCTCAAAATGTATCATAATTTTCATTGCATGCTGCATAATCTGCATAATTGCTAGATACATAATCTAGCTGAAAATATGTCATATAAATAATGGAACTGTGATTTTCACAAAGAAGAAATAGATAATGGGCCAGATTCCAAAATTCTTGCACTTGGTGTAAGTGACTTTCCCTAGTGTAAGGCCTGTTTATAAAGTAGGGTTAACTTACCATACCTTACTTTAAAAACCCTTTCTGTAATATAATAACGTTACAAGACAGCTCAGACACTCAACATGCATGCCTGCACGTGCACACATTCACATGCACACACACATACACACACACACACACACACACACACACACACACAGACACACACGCACACACATGTACATGCACACACACACACACACACACACACACACACACACACACACACACACACACACATGTACATGCACACACGCGCACGCACATACACACGCCCACACACACACGCGCGCGCACACACACACACACACACACACACACACACACACACACACACACACACACACATACACACACAAACACACAAAGACACACTCCTAGGCATACAAAAAAACCCCAAAATACTTTATTTTGACCATACTGCAATCACTTAAACAGACATTCTTTCAAAATGCTGGTAACACAAACATCACTACAGTTTACTTTGTTGCTTGAATGAATGAGCATATGTACATATACATATATATATATATATATATATATATATATATATATATATGTCTGTGTGTGTGTGTGTGTGTGTGTGTGTGTGTGTGTGTGTGTGTGTGTGTGTGTTTGTGTGTATGTGCTTGTTGCAGTCTACAAGAGCGATCAATGTGAGTCTTATTTTTCAGCCTTTAGGCTATTTTGTGTACATGGGCGGCCATGGTGGTGCAGTGGTTAGCATTGTCGCCTCACAGCAAGAGGTTCTTCGGTTCGATCCTCAGCTGGGGTGCCTTCTGTGTGGAGTCTGCTTGTCCTCCCTGTGGTTGCGTGGGTTTCCTCTGGGTGCTCCAGTTTCCTCCCACATCCCAAAGACATGCTGCAGGTGGATTGGACACTCTAAATTGGCCCTAGGTGTGAGTGTGTGGGTGTGTGTGCCTTCTGTGGAAGGTTGGGCGCTGGGTTGGCAACTCGACACTGTAAAACTTCACTGCCAATCATGTGCGGACAGGTGATCCGCTGTGGCGACCCCTAACTGGGAAAAAAACGAAAGAAGAAGTAAAGGCTATTTTGTGTACAAAGTAAAACTAGTGGGACTTTGCCCCTAATCTGCTGTTGTGACATCTTCTAGTTGGTGTATATGTAATCTGAAGGGGATGTTGGGGTCTTGCCTCAATGCAAACATTGTTTTTGTTTTTTTTCCAATCTTTTTAGATTTGGGGGGGTAATTCAATAAAGCCTACATGGAGTGATTTTTCCATGTAGGCAGAGTGGCATGGATGTAAAATGGAAAATGGCAGCCATGCGAGCCAATAAACAGATCAGAGGGGCATGCACGAGCATGCTGACACAGAAGTACCCGTGACATGCAAATCATCTCATAAGCAGGTGAAATCCATGCAAATGAGGGTGTTTTGCAATCCAGGAAGCAGCGAGATATCAGTGCAAAACCTGTGTTGGTGTCAGAAGTGTACACTGAAAATAATCATATACAGAAATGTAAAAATTGAACAGTAGCTTTAAAAGCCCAATTAGAAGGTCAGAAATGTCATGGTAGGCACAGCCATGTGCAAACCTTTGTCCTGTGAGTCCAACAACTAATGCAAAATAATATAAAATAATATTTTTTTAATACCGATGTTATGTTTGCATGGCGTGCAGCAACGCGCAAACATGCCGTTATGCAAAGAAAAATATTAAATTGTTTAAAAACTGAAAATAAGAAGTATGTGAGACTAATGCATTATAGTGCCCTGCATGCAGTATGTACAATGGTATATGTCAGTGGATGCTAAGGAGGCAGGCCCTGGAATAGTGAAGTATCAGGTTATGTGCAAGGATCTGTATGCAAATGAGCTGGGGTTACTAAATAACAAAAATGGGCCACTGTGTCCACAGATAAAGCCCGTGTAGCCCCAGAACCATGTTGGTGTCAGTAGAACAGGTAGCTGATATAAAAGGGGAGGTGTCAGTATAAATGTAAGCAGATTAGAGTTCAGCGGCACCTGTTTGCACACCGTTCAGCTCAGCTAAGTGGGGGGGGGGTCTATTGCTACTAAGCTTTATTTAGGTGAAGGGTATGTGTTGTAGCTGGTGTAAGCTATGCTGAGCATGTCTTTGCATGGGGGTGTGTCCAGATTGCTTTGCAGTGTTTCTGCTTGTGGCACAGATTTGCATGCTGCAGTGCTTAACAGGGAAGGCATTTAAAAAAAAGGAAATAGCCTGGGAAAGCCAGTCATGTATAAATGACTGATAAGCCCTGTTCCACTAACACTGGGCCATTCAAAGTCCTCAGTGATACACCTAGCAGGTGCAATGCATTATAGTCAGCCAATCACAAAGGCTGCATCTGTAGCACAACACTATAAAGAATACATTCACCCTACAATTTGATTTCTCATCCATACTCTGCACTATTGGAGTACAGACTTGAAAATTGTAACTGACAGAATGCTAGGGGCTGCTGCTGCTCTGCTATATCTGTATGTGGTAGAGGCTGAGGGCACTGCTTATGCTGACAATAGGCCTAGACTGAGAAGGAGAAGAGTGTTCAGGCCCAGAGTAACCTTCCAGGAGCTACATGAGCTGGAGATTGTAGAGTGCTACAGGATGGACAGGGATATACTACAAGAACTCGCTGAGCTTTGCTGCCTTCAACTCAGACCCAGAGCCAACAGAGGGGAACTGATCCCAGTAGAAACACAGGTATGTGTATCCCTTAGAATACTAGCTACAGGTACTTTTCAAAGACCAACTGGGGACATGATGGGGGCTCACAGGCAACTGCATCCAGGGTACTCCAACAGTTCCTGTCTACCATGCAAACACATGCCAGTGAGCACATTTATTTACCCTCCGCCACTGAGGAGAGAGCTAGCAGTATGCATGTCTTCCACCATGTCGCACACTACCCTGAGTTACTGGGTGCCATAGACTGCACTCATGTACACATCATAGCACCACCCAATGAGGAAGGTAGAGTCTATGTCAACCACAAGGGGTGCCAATCCATCAACTGCCAGTTCATGTGCAATGCCCAGGTCATTATCATGAGTGTGTGTGCTGGCAGCCCTGGCAGTTATCATGACTCCCGTATCTGGCACACATCACAGCTGTACCAGATGCTTGCCAGGGGAAACATCCCATTTGGCCATCTGGGGGGGGGGGTTGCTGGCTACACACTGAAACTGTGGATGATGACACCCATCAGAAATTCACACACACCTACCAAAGAATGCCATAATGAAATACACACACAAACTGGGAACATCACAGAAGCATGGGTTTGGGCTGCTGAAGTCATGGTTCCACTGCCTTGATATATCTGGTGGAGCCCTGCAGTACTGTCCAGCCACATGTGCACAGATGTTCATAGTATGTGCCATGCTACACAATATGATCCTGCAAAAACAGCTGTGGCAGAATCATCACAGGGAAGGGACACACAAGCCTCCACCAGTGCCAAGGTCCCCATAGCCACAGCCACAGGGAGACTTGGATGAGGAACTCATGAGCCTGTCCCTGTAGGCAGACATAGGCAAGCCTGGTATGCCCTGCCCTTGGCAAAGAGGCAAAGCATAGCACATGCACTGACAACCTAGGGTCATAGGCACTGACACCTCACTCCAATTAACATACATAGTAAAAAGGATGCCAGCTACACCACACAAACTGTACCTTCCCATGTATTGGCTGTGTACTGCATGCATCAGACAGAGTCAGACCTGAAACACTGTTACCTCAACTGCTGCAGTCACATGGTAAGTCACACTTCTTTACGACAAATGTATGGGATACTACAATATGGTAGCATATGTACTGACCTGCTGCATGTATGCAAGGGAATAGAGTGGGCTATTGGACTCCCTGCAGAGAACTAACAGCTATGTGGGACAACAGGTACTCTGTCCAATACTGACTGCCCCATAATATGCAGTAGGCCAAAACGCAGCAAAACCCACTGCACTATGTGAGGGAAATGCCAAACAGTGGAGCCATAGGACAGACGCATGACTGTCAATGCTAAAGTCCCCTACCCCTAACACAGCCATGCTCCCATACAACTCCAATAACAGTATGTTAGCAAGGTCACAGCAGCAGACCACACAGTCTCAGGGCTGCTCCAAACAACCTGTCGACATGTCCTATTTCCTCAATATGCAAGGGCCAAAGTTATGTCTGTCTGCTGTTGATAGTGTCAGGAAATAAACTTCACTTTCTGGTGGTTGGTGTGGGTTAGTGGACTAAGGGCATTAGCATGGTTGATGGTGTTCATAGTTCAAAGCTGGCTGCACCTACAGTTTTGCATGTGAGGTACTCCTATGGTAAGAGTCCCAAAGGCTGAAAAAGGTATCATTATTTGTTACTGCAAGAAAGCTGGACAATTTCAGAGAGAATGGAGGGACAGGGGGCCACAGCTATGGACATTGCACATGGACTGAGTAACCTAGAAGGTGGCTAGTATAACAGCAGGTTGTAACAAGTCAGAGTAGCAGCAGAATGTGCAGGCCATCACATAACTTTGTTAGTATCTATAACAAATCAGTGGGCACCATGTAGTTGCATATTACCAAAACAGAAGAAGTGTCTGAGGAGCAGAGCAGACATATAGGATGGAATGCTGGACATCCTGTGAAACATGTACAGTCAGAGGTGAGAAGTCTGTAACCCTGTGTGAGATGTTGCAGCATGTTGTCCAGTCACAGCATACCTACAACTACTTAGAGCAGGAAATATGGACAGAGCCATGAACAGGAGGAGAAAGATCAATTAGTGGACACACAAATGCAGAAAGTGCAGAGAATAACAGGTTGTCCAGTACATGGGATCCCTGCTATGAATGGAGTCAGTAAATCAACTGTCTGTCATCATTTCCTGACATCATTCTATAATGATTTGCCACTGATGTACCAGAAAATCACAATGCTATGTAAAATGTACCAGACATATGATGGAAAACCCTGTACAGTCGATTACAATCTGTACACACCCTAGGTATGACACAGATATATTATGTGCAGCACACAGCCAGGGAATCCCTTGGACATAGTATCAGGGAGGTGCTAGACTATGGAATCTGGTGCAGCAGCCAATTGGCTGTAGCACACAGAATCCTGGACTGGAGTACAGGTAAGTCTGGCTTGGAGTCACCTTGTAAGTACTGATGGTCACACTGGTCATGCTCCTACACTTAGATAGTTTTGGCACATATCTGATGGCTCATATGCCTAAAGAACTGCATACAGACAGGTACGTATATGTATCTGTCTCTCCCTATCCCCGTCAGACATGATTACCCTTATCCATCATTATGTGGCACATATATAGGTATATGTATCTATATATTTATATATATATAGATACATAGAGGTAACATACATATATATAGCCATATAAAGGTGTAGAGTGTTGTAGTGCTGCAGCCACTTACACAAAAAATGTAACTGGTGGTGCATGCAACTAGTACTCTGAGCTGTAGTGTGTACTAGTAGGTAGGCAGGGGTTTAATCTCACATCAACAACCTTGTGTGTGTGTGTATGTACATATTTCCCATACAACAATATAGACACCCCTCTCAGGCCTATATCTGTGCAATTGTCAATCATTTTATGGCCCTCTGACTAGTGTCCTCTACAACAGTGGCCTCAATGTCAACAGCTGCTGATGTCATCCACCATAACAGCAGTGGCAGACACTGTCAGAACATATAAGCACCATGGTGCATGTGATAAGTATGTTCTACAACAGTATAAACTACTAGATAGATAGGGATTCTAATCTCAAACAGGGCAACTCAGTGTGTGTGTGTGTGTGTGTGTGTGTGTGTGTGTGTGTGTGTGTGTGTGTGTGTGTGTGTGTGTGTGTGTAAATATAACCCTTGCAGTAGTGTGTCTGTCTTGCCTATCTGTGTGCAAATGTTATACATTTTCAGGCCTTGTCAATCCCCCATTGTCCTCCTTTACAGGACTTGCTGATGTCATTCACCTTAATAGGACTGACAGACGGTGACAGAATACCTAAGCTTCATGGCACATGTGATAAATATGTAGTACTATAGTATATACTACTAGATAGGTAGGGGTTCTAATCACATAAATGGCAACTGTGTGTGTGCAAATATACCCCCTACCAGCAGTGGGTCTGCCTTGCCTATCTGTGTGCAATGATTACACATTTTCAGGTCTGTTAACCCCCCCCATTGTCCTCCTTTATAGGGCCTGCTGATGTCATACATCTTAACATTACTGGCAGACACTCTCAAAACACATAAGCTTTGTGGGGCATGCGATAAGTGTGTAGTATATAATATATACTACTAGATAGGTAGGGGTCCTAATTTCATTAGGGGCGACTGTGTGTGTGTGTGTGTGTGTGTGTGTGTGTGTGTGTGTGTGTGTGTGTGTGTGTGTGTGTGTGTGTGTGTGTAAATATACCCCCATTCAGCAGTGTGTCTGTCTTGCCTATGTATATGGTTATAAATTTTACGGCCCTGTGAGTAGCTGCTGGCCCTAAATAGCCTACATCTAACTATGCATAAATGCTATCTACCACCACCTAGATTTGTAGGTATGGAAAACCCAGGTGACAAATAGCAAAGGTAGGATGCATTGTGACAGGGTATGCATGCAGTATGATGCTTTCTGCCTCTATTGCCCCTGACACACTGTTTTACATATACACACTTAGGTAACCATGCACATATGCAGCCGTTCCATGCTGATGTCATATTTCCTCCTTTGCAGCCATGCCATCCTCAGCTGCTGTACTGCCAGCAAGTCTCCACAGTGTAGCCACTCAGACCTCTCTGACAGAAACATACAAAGTTTTGAGAGACACCTCTCAGTCTGCACAACACAGCCAATCTAACATCATGCAACAATGGTACAAACACTTTGATGTGTACTCATGATGCACCCCAGCATACAGCACCTGTCATGACATACCACAACCCCACCACAACATGTCATGTACTGCACTATAGACACCCTGTGCATCAGACACTTATTTGTATGTCCCTGCATCAATGGTATGGATGGCAGGGATGTGCCACAGGTATCATTGCATGTACAGGGTGTGATGTGGGGTGCCAGAGGCCTAGGCTGTGCCAAACAGTTGACATCGTGTGTGGGAGTCAGGAAAAGGTGTTGGTCAGCTGAGCCATGGAGAGGTGCTGTGTGTGCCTGTTGGTGACCTGCATGTGACAGTGATGTATGAGTGTGTGTGTGTGTGTGTGTGTGTGTGTGTGTGTGTGTGTGTGTGTGTGTGTGTGTGGGCGTGTGTGTAACACAGTCAAGCCATGTGCTAGCCCTACAGGTGGGTATGTTGGACAGCTGTGGACCATACATGGCAGAATAGATAGTTTACTATCTCCAGCCACAAACACAGGAACTGTCTCTGCTAGGAGTGGCACTAGCACCATCATGCCCAGGGTCAGATGTGGTACTAGTCAGTGAAGGTGTCTGGCGTCTGCTGGGCCTGTGTCCATCACCGGACCACCCAGGACCACATACCCATGGTCTGCCATGTCGTGGTATGGACAGTTCCCTCCCTTCTTTAGTGCTATAGGTACTGCTACTATGGGAGCATGAGTGTGCATGGTCACATGGTCTCTCAGTGAATGTTGTTGCTGCCCTATGCCCACATGTCTGACACCCTACTCTCACCACATGTTCTAGCACAGGCAATGTGCGGTCAAGGACTGCCATTGTCTCACCCCACCATCTCTCCACTACATCATGATGCATGGCATCACCAATGTGGTGGAGGGAGTCATAGATGTCACACAATGATACATCTATGATCCTGAGCATCTGTCTGGTGTTGTGTTTGGAACATGCCTGTGCCTCCATGATGGAACAAAACATGCATTGGGTGACTTCTGATGTGATACATGTGATAGGTGGTGGATGGGCAGCAGATCTCCTTTCAGCACCCCTGTCAATCTGCCTGTGTGGGACTTTGCCAGCTCTCTGGCTATGGCCAGAATCTACACTCACTGATGACATTGTCACCACACTCTCTTGTTTGATGCCACCACATTCTGACTGTCCAACATCTGTGGATGCAGGGTACTGGGTATGTGTCGGGATACTGACTGTGTGCGGAGACAAAGGGGAAGGAAGTGGGATGTCAACCAGATTCAGCCCCAAACACCCCACCTGTGCCTCACTATGGCTACCATCATCAGAGTCTGATGAGACACTAACAGCAGGTTGTGATAGGTACAAACTCCAACTCCCATGGTCACCTGTGAGGAGGAAGACAAAATAAGTACATTACTACCTATACTATTATGTATGGTGATACACACACACACACACTCACACACACACACACACACACACACACACACACACACACACACACACACACACTCACACACATCTGAGGTGCCACAAGTGCAGTACAGATAGCACATCTTATTTCTGTTCCCATGCACAAGACATATGCAGACACAACATACACACACAAGACAGGCCATGTAAACCACAGGCACTGCAGCTATGTCCAGTTAATGTTGCCACTATTATACACCTGTGAGATTAACGATATGTCAGTGTATGTGATAGACCTATACCTAAAACTGAGTGCACCTGTCTTCAGCATAATATTGCCCCCTGCATAGCAGACTGCATGGACCTTCTCAAAAATAAGGGCTAATGTGTTACAGATCCTATACTTACACAACTGTGATTACCAATACAATGCACTGCAGTCAACCCCACCGAGACTGCGCATACAAGTAGTGTACCCTGACTAAACCTATCAGTTGTGTATACAGCAAAATGGCTGCCCTTAACATTGCTTGGGTATATATGAGCCATACAAAATCATTATCACACTCAGCAGGTACAGGACATTGGACACCTGATGTACCTATGGAAAGGTGAGGGAGAGGTATTGTCAGCAATAATAAATGTGGCATTGTTACAGGATAATATCTGCATATACTGCCTACATTGCTGACATTCTGAGTATGTGTGCACAGGTGTATGCTACAAACAACCCCCAATGCAGATTGACCTGACATCCATGCATTGGTATGCAGAGGCTACCACAATGACTGATACAGTATTACAGTGATGCACACAGGAGGCTTACTTGATGATCCTCTGCTGTGGAGGCTATGGCACCCTCCTCCATGATGTATGGGGTGATGGATCCTTTGGAGCTGGTGGCTGATACCAGGTTCTCCAGGAATTCCTCTGTGGCTGAGTGTAGTTCTACTGCTGCCAGCCCCCCACCAGAGGGAGCACAGTCCCTGGCCACAGCAATGGCCATGCAACATTTACCATGCCCATTGCCCTGTGATGCACCTGCTCATAGCTTCTGTCTTATAGGCCTATGCAGTTGACTGCTGTGACAAAGTCAGCCCACATTGCAGAATTTTGCTTACAGTTGTGGAGTCCTGGAAAGCAGAATGATATGATGCAGTCTTAGGCCATCCAGGATCACATCATTTTCCACAGCTGTAAATGGCAGGTGCCTCATTTATACATCCATTCTGAAAGACAAGAATAGGGAACGCATCATGAGACCACATACATTGCTCTCCACTATGTACACACCCTGCACACCAACATTGGCCTGCAGTATGCATAGCTACCTCGCACATCATACCTCGCCATCTATCAACACATTCTGTATATGGCTATCAGCAACATATCAGCAATACCGGTTGTATGCTGTGATGAAGCATGCTGAATGTCTACACTCCCATCAATGCCATCTACTGTGTTGTGTCCACTATGGCCGACATCCCACTACCATGCCATTCAGCCCCTGTTCCACAAATAGGTGTGTGTTATTATGAGTATATAGGGATAATCCAGCAACATCCATGTGCCACAATGACAGACAGCAATACAAATGTGCTGTAAAATATCTTCCCTGTTGGTGTCCTACTTCTCCAGTACACAGATGTATGCATAATGTGTATGTGTGCCTGATATATGTGGTCCCTTTGCCAGAAACAATTGGATGTCTGGCAAACAGTTGGACGATAATTGTTGGTTGTTCTTAGACTGTGGAAAATCTGGCTGTCACATGCCAGAACCCTCAAAAAACAATTTATGCTACATTAATATCTTTTACTGTATTCATGCCTTTACATTATATGATCATTATATACACGCTGTTGCTGAGTTTGGGCCTGTGTACCCCCACTACTAATTGCTATGACCTGCAGTCCTGCTGTACGGGGTTTCCAGGTATGGTAGCCATAGCTGTCAAATGATGAGATACAAATGTCAACAACACAGTGACCCAGATAGAGTACATCAAGGACAGTCAGGGACACTGGTACAATGTCTGAGCTACTCCTATATGACATTCACAGACTGAGAGGAGCTGAATGATAATACATCATGTGATATGCCATCTGTGTCCACCATTACTCACTGTCACTATGTCTAGCACACAATCCAGTGTCATTCGTACAGGTGCCAACCTTTCTAGGAGGAAGTGAGGGGGCACCAGCTGTGATCTAAGTCACAGCAGGCAAAGTTGAAAGACATGGCTGTAGCTTTTGGACAGCAGACTATCAGCAACATGCCATTTCTAGAGATGTACTACAGGCCTACTCTTGTAATCCCTATTCCCCATAACTGCATCCTCCCATCTGCATACCATTAGATAGGGACTTGTATTACATACCTGGTAGAGTGCTGTACTTCTTTTCATGCAGAAATCCTGAAGAAATCTGATTCTGAAATCACAATCTGGCTTGATAAAACAAGGTACAGACCTGTTTACCATAGGCAGCTGTTTGTCGTTTGAGGTAATGCTCAATAACAGGTGATCATGCACCAATTAGTGGCTCAGACTTGCTAAATGCATCCAGAACAGCTAGGTTGCTATTTCATTAACCAATGACATTGCACAGCAGTACAATATTTCAGGCCTTCATATAGGCTTTGTCCCCTTTCTTAGGCTTTGAGAAGGACATTACTGAGGTGTGGAGACTACAGCATTGCAGATATTAGGTACAAATACTGTCCACTGTTGGGATTTATGTGGTATGTTCACAGTTTTGCATGTTATGTTTGGGCATTGTCAAATGACTTTCTAATTATGTGTCAGTTCAGTGTTAAACAATGAGGGTTGAGGTCAGTAAGGGTGCAGACAGATGTGTGTCATATGTCATAGACATCAGTATATGCATGTTGCTGCAGTAGATGCTGGTCTATCAGTTGTGTATGTTTGTAGGGGAAGACACATCCCTTTTGGTTGACCTCTGCCACCCCACCCCTTCATGTATGGGTGTAATGTGGATAACTTGTTCTACCTGGTTGTGAGGTATGGTAGGTCTGTAGCAGGTAGCTGAACATACTGCTGCATATGTTGCAGGCTGCAGCTGCTGCTTTTTGCTCAGGACTTATACTTTGGAGTATGAACACATTGGAGGACAGTAAGCTGTATGTGTCAGTGAGGGAGTAGTGTCAGCTCTGTAGTTACAGCAGAGCCAGGGTGAGGGTACCTATAACAGTCCAGGTAAGGCATGTGCTTAAGGTACATATGTTATATAACAGTGTCAATTGGAGAGTGTTAGGTGACATATAGTTAGCCTATACATATTTATGCAGTGTATCCCTACCTACAGGCCTTCGACATGCTAACATGTGTAGCAGTGAATGGAGTAGCAGCAACCTGTTTTGGTTAAAATTGCAGGACTCAGTCATTATTAATTGTACTCACAAGCATGTCATTGAAGTGCAACACACTGGATTTGAACCCAGGACTGTGGGTGCAAAATTCACAGCATGCTAGGGATTTAACAGACTGAACTACTGAGTCAAAACTGCAGCTGATGTATTTACAAGATCTATGTGCATGCATACAGTCTGTTACACAGGAGTCACATTAGCATGTGTGTTTGGATGGGTATGACGTGAGACACTGAACTGCCTGCCATTATTTTCTAACCTCACTCTGCACTGATGTGTCAGTACTTTAGTGCACAGAAAAGATTTTGTGACAACTGTTCCAAAAGTACGTGGCACAACTGTGGACATACAACAGTATGTGCAGTTGACAGCTATACCTGCTATCCCAGGCCTCACATCCATCCATCATTATTTATTTGGATGTGTACTAGTTTGTTGTCTGCATCACAGTCCCAAGTACACTGCTGATTTTCTCATTATATGTACAAGCAGTGTGCCATTGACAATCAGGATATGTTTATGGAAACACCTATTTTACTTCAGAGCTGAGTGGCCTAGTTGGCTAATGCACTATGCTGCAATTGACAGGATCCTGGATTTGAGACTTGGTAGGAGTAATTATTTTGCTGTGCCTAACAGTGTCAAACAGAGAAGGTGATTAAGGCAGTTTTAAGCATTTTAAGTGGGTCTGTGCATCACGCTGCACTGCTTTGCTCCAATTAAACCCACACTAATTGTAAATGAAGAAAAAAAAGAGGTGCTAGGAAACTGGTGAAGTGGGGGCAAGCAGGGGGAAAGCATACTGAAAGTAAGGTAGGGAAGTGCAGGACAAGTGTAGGAAAAGACCATAGCTCTCCATTCCTTCTACAGCAACAAATGTGCAGGTTGTAGTGATTTTGGAATTTGGAGTCTCATACCCCAGAGAGAGGGGTGAGGGTGACATAACTGTGTTAATTAATTAATGCAATGATTGATTATGTCCAGTGGACACAGGTGTGAAATGGAGAGCTATGCATGGGGAGATTTTTTTGTGGGACAGATGCCCTATTTTTTTTCAGGACAGAGTGGAATGTTGAGGAAGGGATGCAGGTACTTGTGGGGAGGTATGTTGGGTAGGAGAGGTTGCATTTGCAAACAGACAAGACAGCATACATGGGCAGTGTGACACATGAGGGGGATAAACACCTTGGACAGGAAGGGTGTTGTGAAATCAGAGAGCTATGTGCCCCCAGATGGCAGTAGTGAGACTGAGCTCCCCACCCATGGGCAGTCAACACTGTTCGTTCACTGCCCGAAAGGTGGCTGTGCTGAGGGCTGAGTGCCGGGGCACCTTGACACTCAAGGTTGGCCAGTCTGCTCTCAATCCAGTGCAGGTGAGCTTTATAGCCATCTTGCACGATCCTGCCCATCATCTCTAGTAGCTGTTGCTGAGTGACAACCCCCCCCCCATAATACCCACTCCCAGGACGGAAAGGGCCCCGTCCCCTGAGGTGTTTGCACCTGTAGGTGGTGCAGGGCCAGCAGAGAGGGCAGCACCAGGTTGAGTCCCAGATGTGCCATGGCCAGCTGAGGTAGGATAAGTGGATCACCAGGAACTGGCTTACCCAGTCGAGCTTTGGTGTTGAGATATTTCAAAGTGTATAGGTTAGTAATGAACAGAACATTTAGTTATAACAGCATGCCAGAAAGTGGCAAATAACACAATAACATCACATGGCATAGCATATGGAACACAGCAATAAGTGAGATAACAGTCACTAGAGTAACAGCATGCCAGTAACAGTTACAACATAAGGCCAACAACATAAGTAATTCAACAATATATGTTAGTATGCAACCACTGTAATACATAACATTAATAAAACACAAGGCCCAACATAATGTTTTGGAACAACAGATGTTAATAGTAAACCATAACCAATGTATAACAATAAAAAATAATGATGCAGATAAAGGGTGGGGGGAGAGAGCAATGCAGTTCATTAATACCAATATAGGTTATATTGTTTGCAGCAGTACTCGTATATACTCTACAGGTCTACCCTTAATTTATGTATATGAGTGTCCTATAGCTTCTGTAGCACATACATACCTCTCAAGATATCTGCATGGGACAGTATGGGCCATACTGTAATGCCTACAGGTACACAACTACAGGGGAATTTTACATGTCAGCGGGGCATATATAACTACCAAGGTGTAATGAGAACTGATGTAGTGTAACTTTGCTATTCACATAACTCATGTCCATGATAGATCTGTAACAGAGGGATTAGGCAACAGTGATCACAGTCCATAACAGCATGACACTTGAGAGACATGTATCACACACAGTACAGAGAGTTTACTATTATCATGCCCTCCTTGGCAGGCATGGGGTTATACTATCAGCAGACATTTACAGACGCAACAGGTATACAGCCATACCAAGATTATACATTTTATTTATTTTATTAACTTTTATTAGTGTTGTAGTTGTTGCCTTTATTTTCTAACATCTTATCATATTGCTGAGCAATCCTGTTAACACTCTGGCACATTTGAACACAGAAATTATTAACCCATTCTAATGGCTACTACAGCTATGTATTTACTTGTAATTCCTTTGCGGAGAATATCTTTTACCAATACATAACTCCTATAATATTATGTAGTACTTGTCATTGGATTTGAACCCTGGTCTGTGTGTGACAAAATGTACATCACATCTATCATATATCATACTGAGCTACCGAGCCACTGCTGTGTATTGATTGAATGATATGTGCCTAGAACTCACCTGGTAACAAAATATGACCTGGTAATAGAGCTGTAGTGTTATACAAGATTGCAGTGAAACTTAAACACACATGCATTAGATCCGTGCATGACAGAGGTTGTAGGTGAACTGTAGATTAATACATGGAATGCAGGTATAGACAATAAACCCCTAGTGGGTGGGTATATCTGTTATATGTGCAAACCATGTTGGAGTGTTAGATTGGCTACCTGACCCATATACAGTTGCAGATGGTGTATTTGCAGTCTACAGCTATTACAGTTTCATACAAGCCTAGACCAGCATACCTAAGAGCAGGAATGTATATAGCCGAAATGCAATGCTTAACACAAGGCAATCCTGACATACACAATATACCCAAGGCGTTCCTATTATTTCTTCAGATCTTAGTGCAGAACAAATATCATAATGCATTATATCTTGTAGTACAGCTCCTCATCTACAGTTTAGCAGAACACTTTTTATAAGCTATCCTTCAGTCACTTAATGGTATTATGGGAAGTTTAACCAGTAGAGTTAGATGAAAAGCGTGAAATATTTAGAGCATTTAAATTTAATAAATAGAGTGTTTCCAAGAGTTACAGCTTTAGCGGTTTCTTGTACTGAGTTTTTACTTAATGGTATTGTTTGTGTTTTTCCATCACGACAGATGTAATACTCTATTTCATGACCAACAGCCCAAAATACACACCATTGTACAACACAGCTTTATTAGGTGTGAATTCATGCAGTGATTGCTATATATTTATTTGTCTTTATTGAAGAACAGTTCATATAATGCAGCTCGTTGCAATACAGCTGTAAATCCACACAGTACAATAGAAACATTTACTTCCTTCACATTATTAATGGAGTAGCAACTTTATTCCGTTAACATTACTAATGCAGTAGAAACAATTATTTCCTTCACATTAATGCAGTAAAAACTTTATTTTCTTAACATTATTAATGCAGTAGAAATGTTATTTCCTTAGCATTATTACTGCATTAGAAACTTTATTCCCTTAACATTATCACATTTCATCCTTTTATTGAACTTTATCTGACAATAATCACTTATTTCAGTCCAGGTTTATGACTACATTCATTGCAGTACAATCAAAACTGAATATACCTAATGACAGTTAGTAATTTACTCCATCTTGTATATATGACTATAGATTGCTAGTTACATCTGTACTCACCACACTCACAGCGCAACCAGGCCATGTGCCCTGCATGGGCCTCTAGCTTGCGAGCTATCTCCTCTGCAGCTTTGGGGAGAAAAACACACCATTATATGCACCTGTCTATCACACATTCAGATTAGGTATTGGTAAAAATAATTCAAATAATACTTACAAACTTGTGGGGCATTCCCATCCCAAGCATCTTGGACCCAGGTGGCCAAGAGATCCCCCTTATAATGCTTTAGGTCATCATAATGATGACATATCTGCTCACCTGTGCTGGGGATACCAGTTGCACTGGTGAGATTGCATGCCAGATGGTCGCAGGCCTCCGACTTGTACTCTGATTCCTGGTACTGGCCCTGCAGCAGCCGGACATCATGGTATTTAATGAGGAGCTCAGCCATGGCCCTCTACAGCAGAATGCCCCAACTCAGTGCCCAGAATTGCGAACCCTCTCCAAATCCTGCCATAGTCCCTGCTACATTCAAACTCAAACAGATTATGGCTGTATTCCTGCCTGTTGCACTTAAATAAGGCTGTTTTCCTGCCCTTTACCACCACTGGGCCATTTTTTAAAAATGTGGGCTTAGCACCATGCAAAATAGCTGATCTCAGCTGAGCAGTGCTTAAACTGGCAATGCTGGGCAATGCTTAGCAGTGCTTAAATGAGCTTAGTGGGGCTTAACATTGCTTAAACAGGCATTGCTTAGCAATGTGCAAACCAGCCAAGCACTGCTAAAACATTCCTGGTTTAAGCAGGGCTTGGCAAGGATTGGCTATGCTTATCAGAGCTTAGCTGGGTGCAACAAAGCAGGATTGAAATATAATTTTCATATTGTGTATTGGAAACATAAATGCCTAATAATATGTCTCTCTGTACACAGAATATTCAATCAAGGGTTTAAGAATACTTCTCATAATGTGTATTTGCAACATGCATGCTTAATAATCTGTCTGTGTATTCATACAAAAGTCAGTCAGGGATTTAATAGTGCTTCTCATAAATGTATATCTGCAAAATAAATGTAATAACCTGTCTGTGTAATCAAACAAAATATTTAAGTGGCATTTGGAATAATTCTCATATATGTGTATTTCCAAAATAACATGCTTGTGGAGTTGAACCCTGCACCTAATGCACACAAGGCTATCATGCTATCCATTCAGCTACATGGACATGAGGATTGCTGCTATACTTTTATACATAATGCTCCACTACGTTTAAGCACCTGTGAGCACAACTGCACTCCATACAAACACACTCAGCTATGCTTAAACTTGATCCTTCCATTTATAATTAAATATATCTGGTTTCTATTTTTAGATATCGACCACATGTCCATTGCCGTGTGCCATGACGTGCTGTGCAAACACAAAATAAATTAAAAAAATATAACGAGAAATTATTTCATTCCAGTTTTTCAGTTGCCCACAGTGCTATACGGTGCTTTGAAAGTGCAGGAGGTGTGTTACTCATCTCTGGACCCAGTAACACACTCCTTACCCTGATTCAATAACAATGTTACATGGCTGTCCCTAAATAATGCGACCTTCATTAATATGCATGGTGTGCTACTGAGGGGATCCCCCATACACAGCCATGGTATCTTCCATAGGCTTTACACTACATCTACCAGGTCGGTATACAGCTCAATGATGAGGTATATATATATATATATATATATATACATATATATATCTATATATATATATATATATATATATATATATATATATATATATATATATATATATATATATATATATATATATTTATACACACACACACACACACACACACACACACACACACACACACACACACACACACACATCTACTTTCATTTAATGAAAGTATGATCCAACGAAGGCAAAACCATGAGCTTAATGCACCGAAAGCTGAGTTTAATGGAAACTGACAATGCTGAAAGCTTGATCATCGAAACTCACCAATGGTGAATACACGGCATACTGCTTTAAATTTAATAAGGAAGTATTAGTAGCTGTACAAACCTACCAGCACCTACAATGTCGGATTTGTGCAGAATCACTCCCAAGTCCCGGGTGAAATATATTGTACAGGTAAATCACAACCAGGAGGTGAGATTTTAATTATGGCAGGTTATGTGTATCATTTAAAAAGTTATTGGAGATCACGGTACAGTAGGGCTAAGGGAATTTTCCCTTTTCCTCACTGTAGTGCAGTCTCAGAGATGGCATATATTAGTAGTAGGGCTGTGGGTGGTGTAGTGCTTTTTTTTTTGTTCTTTTGTCAAGTGTAGTCCATTAAAGTGAGTTTCACTGATTAAGCTTTCAACATTGTCAGATTCCATTAAACTCAACCATTCAGTGGATCATACTTTCGTTAATTGAAAGCAGATCCAGATAATATATATATATATATATATATATATATATATATATATATATATATATATATATATATATATAGCATGATAGATATGCAGGGTTTACTTAAATGGTCTTATAATCATAATATTCACAGTCAAAATATCAATAAAAATATGTAAAATGCTAAATATAGACAAAACTAGTATTATTGATGGGAAGGGTATATGCCTTTCCGCAATATTTTGTGCACTTGTAGGTATACAGAATTTGCAGGGGGTGGAGATGGGTTTGCCCCTCCCCACAAAATCACTGGTTTTAGATGTGATTTGTTTCTATTGCTATTTTGCATTTATATATTTTTGTCACTGTTTTGACTTGAAATTTTATCATCATTAGATCATTTTAAGGACACCCGTATGTATGCATATAGCTTTATATGTGTATGTATACGTAGATATATATATAAATATATATATATATATATATATATATATATATATATATATATATGTATATATGTATATATATATATGGATTCACTTTATAACCTCGAAATGCTGAAATATCGAATTTCAGTATCTCGAGACTATAAAACTGAATCCACAAAACACCGACAAACAAAAAACCGCGAAACCACATAACCGAAAACACTGCACAAACTACACTAAACATACAACACAACACCCACATCACAACATAAACAAAAAAACAACACACATGCACAACTCACACACACATAAGCAGGGGGGCAAGCCCCCTGCACCCCCCATGTGGGGGGCTGCGCCACCCACCCCCCCCTACTTGTATATACTAACTCCCGAGATCGCACAAACATAACACAAAATCTCACTCACACATGCACATTCTCCAATCCATCACACACACTCTAACTCCCACTCAAAACCCTTACAAAACACTCACTTACCTGACATAACATCTACATCCACACACGGCACCGCGCACCAACAAAACACAAACCCGGACATTATGTAGTGCAACTTCATAACCGCAAATTCGACATATTTTCGAGATATGTGAAATTCGCGATTATGAATGTTCGCTATTTGTAACATTCGACTTTATAGCTTTCAGATACTGAAATTCGACATTTCAGTTTTTTGATGTTATAAAGTGAACCTATATGTATATATATATATATATATATATATATATATATATATATATATATATTTTTTTTTTTGATTGCAAGAAAAACTGTCAAGCTAGAGTTTATACTGTGTGATATCTTAAGCCTCCTGTATTGGAGGTCCATGGGATATATGCAAATGACACCTTAACAACATTAAGTGTTTCAACTACATGGCTTCTGAATGTGCACAATTTCTTTTAACTTTTTAAGTTTGTATGGTTGTCAGGGCAATAAAAAAGCCGAAACATACATGTTCACAACTTCTTACAGTTTTTACTGAATGCTTTATCTCTATGACCTTTACACCTTTTGGTTAGGATGTTAGTTGGGGTATTTAGCAGGCACCTTAATTTTTATGGGCATCAATTGTGTTTAAAGACCCTCAGGGGGATTCAATAGAGTCTACACAGTGGTTTTTCAGAATGCCACATCACGGCATGATGCACACGTGACTGTGGGAAAATTTAAATTTAATAAGCACTGTGTAGAGGCTCATGCCCCAGTGGAATGGAGTTAAACACAGTGGCATGCTATTCAACCCAGGAGACACCACAGAAAAATTCAGCAAGCCAGAAACCAACCATGTAGTCTCCATGCTAGTGTTCCATCTGTATTTAAAAAATTGTCGAATACAGACACTGAAAGAAATCTGCATGGCATACTTCTCAACCTAACTGGAGACAATGGTACAAAAATAGGGACATAGTTTAAGTATTGCTCTTAACTAACTTAGAACGTTGCTAAAGGCTTGTGTTAAAAACAGAAATGCAGCTTTGCTGCCCGACCCCCCCCCCCTCCAAGAACAGCACAGTAATGCAGACCATACCTCTCAGCCTCTTAGGGGAAAACATCTGTACAATAACATAAATAATGGGGGGGGGGGGAGGGGGTTGCTCAAAAATATGGAAATTTTTAAATATTGCTCTTATCAACTTAGAAAATTAATGGACTAACAGGTTTTGTGTTAGCATGAATTTTCCAAAGGCTATTAAATCTGAAACTCAAATGTCAGTCATTATTTTCTGACTAGAGTCTTTAATGACTGGGCAATGTTTTGCCAGCAAATCACACATTCATGTTCAAAGCAGTACTCATTTGTGCAGACTTATCCAAAAGTAATATCTTCCATACTGTATTCAACATTCTGCTCCCCCTTCAGTTTCCCTAGCTACGTGGTCGCCAACAGTGTAGATTCAGGGCTGTCATCATGGCGAGGATACAAATGAGGTCTGAACTCATTAGAATTGCTGACTCCCAAAAAAATTGGATCCATGTAGGGATGTAAGCATCATACAGGCACTATCTCAGTGTTTGTGTTTACTGGATGGCAACTGTGAATGCTTAAGGTTGAAAATGCAAGTAAGCACCAAACAATTCACAAGTTCTGTTTCACTAACATTCAACCTTGTCTTCATTTGTTGACAAATTGCATTTTCTCTGTCAATTTCTTTTTTTATTTTATTTTTTTTATTTATTTTTTGCTGTGTTTGCATGATGCTATGTTTCGTGCAATCACAGTAAATGGAGGAATACTCTGTTTATCTTGTTTGCCAGGCATTGTGCGATGGGAAAAAGGAAGAGTTTAAGAATGATTAGGAAATAAGGGTGTGTCATGTAAGCATTCCAGTGTCAGTACTGCTAAAGTTTGATGATTAGTATTCAGTCCAGGAAATACACCTGCTGCTTAACTGACACTGTGGTGGCAAGTTTTAATGCATTAATACATTACTTTTTTGGTCCATGTAGTACTGGGTTCGAATATAGGTGAATCTAATACTTTTAAATACTTTTCATTATAGAGTTATAATGCAAAGACAGGGTGAAGCAGCATTGCACGTGGATAACTGCAGCTTTTGCTGCCAATCACCATTGGTGCACCATGCACAGTCCAAAAAGTGAAGGGATCCATTGCTACTCCAGCATTGCTAAAGTCAAATAGTTAGTATTCAGTCTGTGGAATACACCTGCCAATTAAATGAGTCTGTGACAGCAGGTGTTAATGCACTGAATGCAAGGATACATTCCTTTTTGGGGCAGGATGGTACTGGGTTGAAATACAACTGAATCTAACACTTTTAAATTCTTTGTGCAGAAATGCATTAAAGAAAATAAAATGGGGAAGATAAGACAGTGGTAGAATTGGAAGCAAGCAGAGGGAAGAAAAAATGGAAAGCAATACAGGAATGTGCAGGAGGGAGGTAAGAAAGAACCATAGCTATCTATTTCTTCAACAGTAAAAACTGATAATATATGCAGAATATTAGTTGAATTTGGACTGTCATCTCCAGACAGAGGGTGACCACAGCACAATCATGTTGTATAGCCAATTGGACTAAATCAAGTGTTTCAAAAAGTCACATGTGTAGAATGGGCAGCTATGTATGGGAGGATCTCTTTTCTGTGAACAGGTGGCCATTTTTTTTTTTTGAGAGAGTGAGTGGAATGTTGGGGAAGGGATGTAGGTATGTCTGGGTCTGGTAAGTTGGCTAGGTGAGGACACAATTGCAGACAGACAAGACAAAGGGACTTTAATGGACCCAAGAGGTCAGTGGACACCATGGATTGGTGAGGGTGGGGACATCCAGAACTCATGGACGTCAAGCTGGATGACAGTGAAAATCAAGTCTCACCCACAGGACTGTCATCACTGCCACCTTATTCTGCCACTGACTGGAGTGCTCAATGTTTACTTCTCCTCCTCCTGGTCCTACATAAAGTAAGGAAGAGCAGCCCCTCCATCCAGTGCAGGAGTGAAAGATCAGTGTGGTGCACAACCCTATGCACAATCCCTGGAAGTTCTGCATTGGTGATGAATTCACCACTCCTGCTACTGCACCCAGAGGGGACCACTGGCCTATCCTCCAGGGCATAACTACCTGAGGGGTCTGGTAGTGCAGTGGCAGCAGAGGTGATGCTGCCAGGTTGACTCCCAGATGTGCTAGGCAATTGTGCTGTGGCTGGTGGAGTGGGGGAATGTGGATCCTGTGGAGCAAGCCTACCCCACTCTGCCGTGGAGCATTTTGTGATGTGGTACACATGGATGAAATGGACATATGTTGAGAACATATAATGAAATAAAACAACAACAACAGCAAAATAATTAAATAAATAAAAAAAAATAAAAAGAGATGAGGGTTGGGGTGAAAGAAAAAAATCTAATTAGTACATTCATATGTAACATAGAATGCATTAATACAATTATTTGACTCTATCTTAACCTTTACTGTTAAGACTGCCATCCCCTAACAGGTAACTTATTATTTTAAGACCATCAGCTCCTAACAGATTTACACTATACAACAGATTGCAGCAAATACTCCTTTACATGTGCATATATTGCACATGTGTTACAATTATCCTGATTACAGTTTACAGCTGATATAGATCTTTTACTTTAAACCTTTAAGTTATACATAATTGATGAATTAACAATTATTTTCTAGTTGGGAAGTGTGATATTTGAACCCACTACTTCTGACTAAAGTCTAATATTGCACTCTTGGTTTGTCCTACAGACTAATACATGCATACTTACTTTTACAGTCAGAATATGCATGTTCAATTTTATACAGCTGTATAAAATACCAAACAAGCTATCTTTGTGCTACAGAGTAATGCATGCATACTTGCTTTTACAGTTGAGATATGCATGGTCAATTTGATACAACTGTATAAAATACCAAGCAAATTATCTTTAACTTTTAATGGTACAATAACAGTACTCTTCTTCTGCATACATACCACATGTCTCTCTCATCCTTGCTAGTCTAGTGGCATGGGTCCTAATATTGCACTCCCTCACAATCACACCTGTGGAAAAAACAGAACAGAACAGAATACCATTATGAATACTAGTCTTGCTTATATTCAGCTTTTAAGACTTACAAGTACTCTATGTAGTTGATACCTACATATTTGTGGAATACCCTCTGTCCTAAATTCCTTGATCCAATCATTGAGGGTACCCCTCTTCCCCCCAGAGGTCACTGTAGTGATGTCTACATGGATCACCAGTGTGGGGGATATTGGTGGCACTGGTCACAGCCTGGGCCAAACTTTCCCAAGCCTCTGTCTTAAACTGGCTCCCAGAGTAGTCTTTCTGCACCAGTGTGACACTATGTTCTTTCACTAGGAGTCCAACAAAAATCGTGGAATCCTGGACACCCCCATCTTTGAGCGCTAAATCTCAGACCCTCTCTACAAATGCCTGCCATGTATGCTACAGATCAAGAGAAATGGAGACTGATGGTTTCCCACCAATTGCCAATTATTGTGTTTACTAGGAATGGCACACTGTTTGAAAATGGTGCTCACTTCACATCACCACACAAACATGGTGCTCTGGATTGAGTGAGGGTAAGCAGTGTGCAACAGTGGCACACAACTGAATTTCAAGGTTATTTGATGTGCATGCAGCTGAATAAATGCCTTACTCAAATGCAAAGGCTATACCACTCCAGATAGAAGAAATTGCTTACAGGAGCATAGTACACACTATACTGACAGTCATACATTTCATAATAAATGGGTAATAAATAGATGAATAAGTAAATGCATAACTGACATATTATTAGTGTCTCAGCCATCATACTTATAAAAATTTGTATCAGCTACAGCATATGTCAAGTGTTATAAGTGATATTGACTACAATGGGAAGTGGAACAACATTAAAATTGAATGGAATATGCTGTAGTCAAACCAAAGGCTGTGTGTATGGTAGCTCTACACTCACACCTCTTGCTAAAAAAACACTTATCTGTGTTGCAGTTTATTGCTATAAACTGCAATGTCACAACCGTAAAACAAACTTCACACACCCTGTACAAGAACCACAGACCATCTGGACTCTAGCACTGCACTTAGCACCTGCTGCCACAAGGTTAGTTACCTGACATTTATATTATTATGTATTATTGCCAATTTCTTGAGTATGACATGACATCACATGTTGAAACATTAAACAATGAAGGCCCTATCTCACAATGTCACATATTTACAATACAGTCATGTGTTGCCTCCCCACCAAGCACTGTAACCCTGGTGTCTCAATACATTTTCCAAACGTATATCACCGACACTACAGAATGTAATATCAAATGTTGTGTCATATGCAATGCACGTCAATCTGGTAACATGCAGAACTACAACTTTTGGCCCATAAGCCTATCAAGACATCTGAAATGCTAGGGAAGGGATCAGCATGGGTCACCTATCCACATAGGTGACCTTCAGTATATTTGAGATGACCCATGTTGTGTTTGTCAAGGATAGATCTTGCCTATTGCACATAGTGAACTTCTTTGATATTGACCCCATGACCTGGATGACAGATAACAGGACATACCACCTATGTTAAGTTATCCAAAGACTTTGACAATATCCCCTATTTATGTCTCATAGTAAAAATGTCCCATCTAGAAATTAAGCCATACAGTACTACGTGGACAACCAACTGGCTCACCAACAGAACACACACTCTCAAAGTTGGGGACTACACTCCCACATTAGCAACTTACAAATGGAATTCACCAATGATCTGTGCTTGACCCTCAACTATGCATTATCTACTTCCTTAAAACACAGGCAATGGTAGGTGGAGTGGTTTACTATATTTGCAGATGACTGTTAATTGGATACAGTCATATAGATTGCATCAATGATAGTAACATATTACAGAAGGGCAAAAGAGTAAAAAACAACCGCACAGATGGGATGAAGTTGTCACACCAGTACACAAAAGAACAGAACCAGAACAAAAACTGAGTGACAGCAAATACGGCTATACTGGAGTTATGCCAATTGATAGACCAAGAATGTGGCCTATTTAGCTATTTGCATGAAATGTCCCAGTTTCTACACAGGAAAAATGAACAGAGCACTTATGGACAAGATCAAAAAACATTTATATAAAATAAAAAAAGGAAGATGCAACTGTGGCCACAGCTAAACGTGTTGTGGAACAAAGAGTAGAACATCATTTCAAATTTATGATACTGGACACTTTGAAAGAAGACAATAGAATGGGTGACAAGAAGAATAAAACTGAGAAGACTTGAACAATAATGGATCATTCAGTTATAAGCAGACTGGTGTTATAGAGTGAATGACACTGTTTCCTTTAAACCTTTCTTAATATATATTTTTTCTCTCATAGAATCACATTTAACCCCATTGATTGGTTATTTGACTCCAGGTGAATGGAGTAATAGGCTGTAACACCCTTATTTCACACAGAGTCCTTTGATTGGCTCTTTGCATATAAAGGATGGTTCTTAAGCAACTTCAGGTTTGTTTACAATCTTTTGGCACTTGTAGGATCTATGCACCTTCACTGGCCTGGTTCTGCAGGATTCTATGTCAATTAGTACATTTCTTTGGATGTCTTTATCAGGTAAGGTACTTTTGATTTTACTGACTGAGTAGTGCTCCTTTTGGTTATAAGACCTGACGCTTGTAAACAGACATACACATCTCTACATATAACTCTTGAAAGATGGTTGATGTCTTTTAGTAACATTAGTTAGCTTGTATTCTTATAGCTTTTAAGTTTCATGTGTATGCATGGGCTTTGCCCACAAAGATTGTGATTATAATCCCACACCTGCTTAGATGTTTACTGTGAAGTAATGTTTTATACTGAACTTTTTTTTTTTACTTTTTATCACCTGGTTTATGCTGAACTTTTTTTGGTATTAACCATCATGGCTTATCTACTTGAATGCAGGCACATTGGTATTTATTCTTCATTGTTTTATCTTTTCTTGTTATGTAGGTGATTCACTTATGTGAACTGGTTTTCATGCTATGCATTTAGGAATTCTTACATTTCACTGCAATATTGTGCTATGCGTAAGAAACTGACTGCACTGTTTTTGTTTTCTTTTTTTGTTACATCCACTTGTAAGCATTGAATTTTGAATGTTGGAAACATCTAGCAATTCTAAATGCAGCAGATAGGAACCTACAGCTTTTATGTTTTCATTACGTAGGGAGATAAATTAATCAAGTATACACAAGACATTAAATATTCATTCAGTCATTTTATCATGTAATCCTGGCAATTAATTCATCTGATGTTTTTTATTTTTTTTTAATTTAGTCTCATAGAACTATAATGGTTTTGGACTTGTATAGTCTACTCTGACTAAGCACATATGTACTGTTAGAACTAGGTAAGTAGCTATACTAGAAATTATAGTTTGTTTTACTTTTAGTACACATTGGCAGATAGTATCTGTCTAATTTGCTGTCAGAGTTTCTACAGCTGATTGGATAGCTTGTTATGATGTCATAATTGGAATCAGTCTCTGATTTGTGGTTTGGATTTTAAATAGTGAGTGTTAGTCTGTGTATTTTTAAAATCAATTGAAGCATTGAGGTCAACATGAAAGCACTTATTAAGTTATAATAAAAGTTTTTTGGTTTATTTTACATAGCCATGTTTGTTGTCACTCAGTTTTTGTTCTGGTTATATTATAGAAGGGGCTGACAAAGACAAATGATTGGTGCTAAACTCATAGACAACCTTACAGCAAGCAATGCCTCATTGTCCCCTTTGGCGATAAAGTACCCCTGTTAATTATGATATATATATAGCACCTCTCTCAGCTCAAGCACAGATTTGTGAGACTTGTGTACACATGTTCATAGCAATCTACACTTTCATTAGCATGTGTCCATAATGCTGAGACACAAACTCTACATTGCGCACATCATACATATAGACATCACATCCAAGACCAGGGTAGTCATACTTCTGCTGTACTCTACCCTTATCACACCAATAATGGAGTCCAATGCTCATATCTCTCTCTGTAGCTCACCAGACACCTTCTGCAATTGGAGAGAACAGAGAGGTTTGTCTGGGAGACTCCCAGGCCTACAAACATGACATACATGGAAAAACTGACATACCTGTCACTGTACTCAATATTATGCAGACTGCTGATAGGTTACCTATGACTGCCTTGCAGAGCAGTCTCAGGCCCTGCCCTAATGGAAATGATGGACATCTGCAATTCAAATGGGACAACTATAATTTGCCCCATGGTTCTCAACTTAGCCTGTGACATAAACAGAATATGCTGTGGAGACAGATATATCACAGTGATTCACACTCCCCTATAATAGGCTCCCACTGTGTGTGAAGAACAACAACAACTGGAAACCATCGAGGAACACCAAACGTCAATGCAGGAGATGATCAATAAGCCTGATGAAATTTCCAACTTAAAAATTGTAACTTCATCTAAAGGCGATTTTAAGATCTATAATTACACCTGTGTTGACATTGATAGCACCATGGTAGACTTTCTATCCAAAGGCCTCACCTTTGTTCCTTCAAGAAGTATGAACATTGCAGACACCATTATAGACTTTAAGTTGTTCGTCCGCAAACTAAATCTGAATGTGCTTTTGGGGAATTCTACATCAGATAACAACCCTTTTAAGGTTGCTAGCGTTTTCAACCCATCTATACATCCTGATTTAACAACATTCGAGAAAATGTGTGAATTTGATTTGAGAGCAATTAAAAATGCAACTCAACTTGATAAAAAGTATAATAACTTAAATAGTGACGAGCGTGATCTTATTGTTTTATTACAAAACTGCAATGTCAGGATTATGAAACCTGACAAAGGTGGAGGGTTAGTTTTAATGGACCAATCAGTGTATATTGAAAATATTTTAACTCACCTTTGTACTGATTCTTATTGCCAAGTTTCACTTAATGAAGTCAATGGAGCATATAGAAGAATTAAACAAGTTATTGAAGACTTATTTCTGGATGCATCCATTGATTTAGAGTTATATAATTATTTAATGATGTTAGCTCCAACTATTCCAGCCATTTTTGGCACACCCAAGATTCATAAATCTATATTAGAACCCCCATTTAGAATAATAGTCGATGGGAGAGGCTCTATAACTTATGGGTGTGCAAAATACATTGATACCATTCTTAAACCATTTCTTGACACTGAAACACAGATCTGTAAAGATTCGTGGTTCTTTCTACAGAACATTAACAAGTTAGATTTCCAACCGGATTGTTTGTTTTTAACTGTAGATGTCAAGGACCTTTACACGGTTATCCCCCATGATTTAGGTATAGAATGGGTTGCTGAATTTTTAGTTAAAAAGAAAGCTGACCATAACACTATATATTTAGTTACCACATTACTGGACATTGTGTTGACGAACAATTACATGACTTTTGATAATAATTATTATCTACAGAAGTCAGGTGTCGCTATGGGTTCTCCATGCGGCGGAAGTTTCGCCAACACGGTTATGGCACTTTGGGAACATAACTATCTTTTCTCTGAACCATTTTTCAAAAACAACGTCTATTGGTATACAAGATACCAAGACGATATGTTCTACTTATGGGTAGGTGACCATAGTATTATACCTGATTTCATCAGTAAATTGACTGAGAAAACTTCATTTTTAGAATTCACTTATGAATTAAGTACCGAATCTATAAGTTTTCTTGACATTCTTTTAGAGAAAGATGAGTATAACTCCTGCTTCAAAAGCAGAATATACAGGAAGCCTACATACTCTAATATTTTCTTGCACTACACTAGTTGCCATCCTCATCATCAGAAACGGGCTGTCATCAAAGGGCAGATGGTGAGAGCTGCAAGAATGGTTTCTGATGACATCCAGTTTGAGCAAGAATGTAACTTATTGCAGGATATGTTTCTCAATAGGGGTTACCCTAAGTACCTAGTTTCATCTGTTAGTAATGAAGTAAAACACAAAAGAAAGTCTGGTTTCTATCTTCCATTATTAAATTTAAGACAAGGATTGGAACAAAATGCTAACTGTATATTAGTTGAAACTTGTAGTACCCCTATAAGTGAGCCTGCCAACACTTTGATATCTTGCATAAACAAATTGCCATTTAATATTAGCTTCTTGCACACTTTTTCAACTGATCATGATAAGATAAGATACATTTTATACAAACATTGGGCTCTTATCAAAGGCAATGAAGCACTGTTAGGAGTTTTGGGTGACAAACCTATATTAACATACAAAAGAGGTTTAAATCTCAAAAATATACTTGAAAGAAAGAATGAAATATGTAAAACACACTCCAAGATCAAGGGGATGTTCAAATGTGGTTGTTGTGCCCAGTGTAAAAATATTTTGGTAGCGAATAGTTGTGTTATCAACAACATTAAGTATAACATTAATTCTAGATTTAATTGTGAATCTCAAGCAGTAGTTTACGCAGCCTTATGCCAATCCTGTAAGGCATTTTATATAGGCAAAACGGAGCGTAAATTCAAACAAAGAGTATACGAACACTGTTACGCCATTAAAAATAGAGACGGTAACAATGCTCTAGCAAAGCACATTCTCTTTAACCCAGATCATCATTTTAAGTTTATTATATTGCAAAGAAGAATTAATGACATTAGAGGGGGGCCCATGGCAAATTAAGTTAGAAGTAGATGAACTTAAATGGCAGATTTTGACAAATGCCCATGTATTTCCAGGGTTGAATGATGCACTTTCTATTAAATGTGTATTGCATTTATTGTCCCTTAACAGAAAATGAATTTGCACAAATATGCATGAATTACTATTATTATTTTTTTAAAGTATTTATTTTTTCAATGTATAAATTTTATTATTTAGATAAGGTAATTTCCATACTAATATGTAAAATATTTTTTTTAATTGATAGTTAAAATAGATAATGTGTTTTATGGTATATCATAAAAACAAGTATACCAGTTTTAAGGCATTCCACTTTAAATATTAATTGATGTTTTAATAGATTAATGTATTTAAATGATGCTTGATATTTTCTTACTGTTTTTTGTCTGAAGAAGGCTTGGAAAGGTCCGAGCCGAAAGCGCTTACAATAAAGCAGTTCTTATCATATCGCTGCCAGCATTTTTGTTCCCAGGCTACAAGTTTTACTAGTTTTTTCTCAATGACCCTGTTCAAGTGCATATTTGACTACTGGTTGGGTGATTGCAAAGTCACGTCTGGGCTGGAAACTATATCCCTCATGGAGAGGGCCAATTGGTTCTGCTCACAAACACACTCTGCTACGACCATCCTACTATGCTCAATAAGGGTACTTGTGTTTTTACATGGCTACAGTTCTAAACACCCTAATGCTATTAGGCTAGTAGTCTCATAGGAACCTATAATGTTATGTGCCTATGTAGGCCTCACAACTTATTGTCCCTCACATGGCCTGCTGAAGTCATCTACTATAAGTTCACCTGCGCTCTTGTATACATCAGACTTGTGCCATGGCACTTCTGTTAAGTTCTGTGTTCTATAATCTGTCTACTTGGATAGGTAGGGGTTTTATTTTTACTGCAGCCAACTGTGTGTGTGTGTGTGTGTGTGTGTGTGTGTGTGTGTGTGTGTGTGTGTGTGTGTGTGTGTGTGTGTGTGTGTGTGTGTGTATGCATGTGTGTATGCATGTGTGTATGTGTGTGTGCGTGTATGTGTGCGTGTATGTGTGCGTGTATGTGTGCGTGTATGTGTGCGTGTGTGTGCGTGTGTGTGTGTGTGTGTGTGTGTGTGTGTGTGTGTGTGTGTGTGTGTGTGTGCGTGTGTGTATCTAAGCAACAGAGCAGACATGTGTGCCCTGCAGTTACTTCTCTAATTACATGGATTGCCAGTATTTTGATACTGGCCCAAGCCTACAAATCCACTTCATACAGGCTTCCCAACCTCTTATCTCCTACATGGCCTGCTGATGTCATCTACAATAAGATCACCTGCACTCTTGTGGAAATCAGACTTTTTCCTTGGTGCATGCATTAAGCATTGTGTTCTGTCATCTGTGTACCTCAGATAGGTAGTGGTTCTATTCTCACTGCAGTCAATTGTGTGTTTGTGTGTGTGTGTGTGTGTGTGTGTGTGTGTGTGTGTGTGTGTGTGTGTGTGTGTGTGCGGGTGTGGGTGTGTGTGTGTCTAGACAGCAGAGCAGACGTGTATCCTACAGTTACTTCTCCAATTACATTTATTGCCAGCATTTTGATACTTGCTCATGCCTACACTTCCATTTCATACAGGCTTCCCAACCTCTTGTCTCCCACATGGCCTGCTGATTTCATCTGCTATAAGTTCACCTGCACTCTTGTATAAATCAGATTTGTTCTGTGGCACTTGCATCAAGTACAATGTTTTCTAGCCTGTGTATTTAGACTGGTAGGGACTCTACTCTCACTCCAGTCAAACGTGTTTGTCTGAGCTGTTACTTAACATTACAGGGGGCATTTTACCCCAGAATGTGGCAAACTGTCATCTTCTCTTCAACAGATACTGCTGACGTCATCAAGTATAAAGTATTGTCTGATGTACTGAAAGTTGGACTTGAGCCATGGTGCTTGCCTAAAATGCTGTTTTCTGTAGTCTGTGTACTTGGGTAGGTAGGGGTTCTATTCTCACTGTACTCAATTGTGTATGAGAATGTGAGCTGTTACTTGACATTACAGAAATAATTTTATCCCAAAATGTAGGGTACTTAGCTTCTCCTCAACAGACACTGCTGATGTCATCAGAAATAAAATGTTGTCCGACACACTCTACGTTGTACTTGAGCTGTGGCACTTTGGCAAAGTACTGTGTTCTGTAGTCAGTGCATTTAGATAGGTAAGGGTTCTATTTCCATCCCAGTCAACTGTGTGTGTGTGTGTGTGTGTGTGTGTGTGTGTGTGTGTGTGTGTGTGTGTGTGCGTGTGCGTGTGTGTGTGAGCTGTTGCTTGACATTACAGAGAGCATTTTGCACCCACATGTGGGACACTGTCATCTTCTCTCAACAAACACTGCTGATGTTGTCAGCTATATCCCTTTTTTGGATATGCAGTACTCACATCAGGGTAGGGTCAGAAAGAAGCCTGAGGGTCAGGCAGAGGTCACCACATTTTGTACAGTAAAGTTTACAGTGACATGGCTTTTAATTTATCTGCATACGTCATGGCATGGTGTGTTGACTGTATGGTATCTTACTGAGAAATCCTTGTGTTTTCTCCAGCTGCTACATGTGTCTGGTGAGGTACATGTAAAAAATGTACATTATACTCTACTAGTGCTGTAATAAGGTTTGACTACAGTGCTGTCATATAATCCTAACATCTCAATATGATGGTGTGGGTTATGATGTGCACAGCATATGCATTCAGTAGCAATGTGAACATGTGGTGGTCAAAATTCAGACTGGCTATCTAAATGTGTTCTCAGTGCTTGCATCACTGGGTTTCTGCATAACAGGGCTGTTGTCAATGTTGCAATTAACATGAAATTCCACTTTTCAGAATGACAGCATTACAAACACACATTTCTGCATTTATTTGTACATCATGTACATTGCACACCATTCAGCTGTGAGTGTTGGCTTCTCCTGTACTATGTTATCACCATTGGTGAACTCAATTATTGCACACAATATGTAAGAATCAGCAAACCTGGCAGGCCAGAAGCCATACACTTTAGGCTGAACTGTCAAGAAATACAGTTCAAACAGTGAAGGGCCAAGCACAGATCCCTGGGGTTTGCCAGTGGTGACATCTCTACTGGTACAGGTTGATTCACCAACTTTCACATAATGTGTTCTGTCAGTGAGCTAGTTGTTTACCCATCAACTGACGTAAGATTTAATCCCCAGCTTGGGGTTTTCTTCAATGATACCTCCATATGTGATTTTGTCAAAACCTTAGGCCAGATCACAATAGACAGTATGTACTGTCTTACCTTCATCAAGGCCTATCACACAGAATCCATGTTCCATGACAACATCACAGATCACCTATGGCATGACCCAGCACATACACCTTTCTGATATGGTTGAATACACAGTTCAACACACCCTCCACATGGTCTATGTTCTTATACAAGTGTGCACATCAACATGCCTACACCTGAGTTAGGGGGACAGCAGCTGATGCATGCATGTATTGGGACATCCTGACTCTCCTTGACAGTGAGGTAGACCAACATGTCATCATAGACCTCTTCTACATGTACACTAGTAATATTCCAGGTGTGTGCAACAGACCTGTGTGAGTAGTTACTGCTGCATCAGGTCCATTACATCTGATAGATGTCTTCAAAGAGTTCATTGAGGGCATGCATGATAACAGCCGTGTCATCTTGTAAAACGCAGGTCAAGGCATTTGGCAAAAATCCACCCTGAGGCATTCAATCAACACTGTCATATGTGGCCATGAACAGCCATATCACCAAATGGGTAGACTAGTGTATGACATCCATGGCATCTCACTGTGTTGAAATATGTGATGACATATATCTCAGATCCAGTGATCAGTATAGTACATCAGGTGTGCCTTCTAGGCCCTTTCCTGCCAATTAGTTAAGTGATGGATATTACAGATGACATACACATGCTCTGCCCAAACAGCTGCCTGAAGAACTACAGTTTGTGGGCAATCATTGACTCCAACTGTGATATTATTATAATACAGACAGTATCAATAGATACCAGACACTGCTGCAACAGCCATGACAGTACCTGCATTGACGAGACACATGGAGGGATTTGTTGAATCAAGAAACAGACACAGAACCCACGTATAATGTGGAAATCACACCATATAATCAGACAAATAAGTATGCAAACTGTGTCCTGGGGTAGAGGATAAGTGGTGCATAGTGCTGACTACTCCTTTGAATGTAACAGAACTACTGGGCATGTGCTGGACATGCACATCAGAGGCAGTAATAATATCATGGTTCCCAGCCTTCATCACACTAAAAACTGTGTACAATGCACCCTTCTTCATGTACCTCCCTTCAAATCTTCCAGTTATATGCTACTGAAGTGTACCACCTTTGTCAGACTGTGCTGGCCGTACCAAGGTATTATTTCTGGGGAATATACATGACTGTCTGACGGTGCAGAATGCCAATAGGTTCATAGGTGTTTACTATGCTAGCAACCACAAGGGCCTTTTTAAGGCTAGCCATGCATCCCAAATTTCTGACAAGTTCTGATACCCTTGATACAAATCCTATCACTACTTACATTACTATTTCAATACATTTCTATTCATTTTATGTCATATAAAATTTTGTAATAACTTCTGTTAATTTTTACTGTTACAATATCCTGTATTAATTTTGTATTAATTGTTGCTGATTTTGTTTTGTATGTATGTACATGGAGCTTTTCTCTCCAGGCCTCCATTGAAAAAGGGCTCATCTTGGCCAAATGGACTTTCCCGGTTAACAAACTGCAAATAAATAAATAAATAAATTAATTAATTAATAAATGAATGAATAAATAAATACATAAGTGTAAGTAAGGCTTGGGAGATGAAACATTTACATGCAGGGGCCTGGGAGATGAACTATTTACAGGTTGCCTGTGTCCATTAGAGACATAGGTGCCAGACCAGGGATGAATTTCCTGTTCCCCATCCAATTTCGAAGTTGTCACTTGAATTGGGTTATGGAGGAACTCTGCTTCACATGGATGGGGTGCCTCTTCCAGATACAGGGTACTCTCTGGGATACATACCTGTCTCTACTGCATATGCTGTTTATATCACAGGCAAGGTTTAAGTGTTTAGAATGGGTAATTCTAGTGTTGTTTGTTTTGTGGATATGCAGGAGGTCCACCAGAGTGGGGTCTGACAATGCCCTGTATGGCAGGCATATATGTGTCCTCAAAAGACTGCAGGAGACAGAATACAGGGATTGGGCCTTGAGGATGTCTGCATAGGACATTTTACATACACCCTGTATTCTTTTAATAAGGAAACTCTGTAGACATTCCAATTGTTGGATATGCCTGGTTAAATACATACCAAAGGGGTCATTGTACTCAATCACAGGTCTGATGAGTGCAAAATACAGTGGATTAATGACTTTCTTGGACTTGCATCCCATACCTTTGTTTATAAGTTGCACATCATAAAATAATGTCCTCAGTACTATAGACACATGATGGTCAAAAGTCTAGATTACTCTCTGTGTGTATTCCTAAGACCCTGACTACTGGGTCAACTGTAAGGGGTGTGTTTTCAATATGATAGTTAACAGGGTTGGATAACTTCCTGAAGGATACCATTATGCATTTTTTGGCATATAATTTTAGTCCATGGCTATGACACTAGTTGCTTGTCCATGTCAAGTCTTCCTGGAGAACATTTGTGTCAGTATGGGATTCAATGACAGCTCCTAAATTGCAATCATCTTCAAATTATTCAGCCAGGGATCATTGACATTGGCCTTGACTTCAGAGAAGTAAATGTCAAAAAGGATTGGTCCAAGGACTGATACCTGAGGGACTCCATTTGTGACTGGCCTCTTTGTAGAGGTGGACTCCCCAGTTCTAACTTCCTGGGTCCTGTCTGTCAGCCACTTGGCTATCCACTGGGTGACATACATGTTTGTACCTAACCTACTGAGTTTGTCAACAATGGCCAAGTGGTATATTGTGTCAAATCCCTTGGCCATTTCAACATAGGCAGTGTGAACCATTTTGCCCTCATTCATCACTTTGGTAGCCTTCTCAAATTAGTCCACCAGGTTGAGTAGGCATGACCTGCCCTTGATGAAATCAGACTGGGTTGGGTCCAGTGTCTGGAGGTTTACTAAATCACTATTGATTATTTCCATGATAATTCTTTCCATGCCTCTATATAAGACTAGGTGAGATTTATGGTTCTGTAGTTTCCAGGGTTTGTAGATGGTCCATCTTTGTGCAGAGGGATGACTGTTGCTGTTCTCCATTCATGAAGCATGAAGCACATTTGGAGGCAGGCTACAGTTAAATAACTGATCCAGAGGGCCTGATAGGCCATTTTCCTGCTATTTAAAAGGCATCCTGGGATATTGTCCTGACCCATTAATGCAGCATTCTTGGCCTTAGAGAGTTGTTACACCAGATGCATGTGTGCTACCAGTTCAGCTTATGCGCACATACATAGGTGTTTGACAACATTAATGACATGTATATTATTCATGTCAGTGTGGATTATGCCATAGATACATGCCATGCACTCAAGGTGACTCACCTGTATTGCTCATGCTGTCACATACAGGTATAGCAGTGTCCCTCCTAATACCTCCTACAGATATTACAGTACCATGACAGTGTGCGTGGTTACACTCATAGAGTGTGGATGTATCATAATAATTGTCAAGAGTGTGTGTGTGTGTGTGTGTGTGTGTGTGTGTGTGTGTGTGTGTGTGTGTGTGTGTGTGTGTGTGTGTGTGTGTGTGTGTGTGTGTGTGTGTGTGTGTGTGCAGGCTCATCTGCAATCAGTTCACATCACATATGTTATGTCACAGATATGGGATTAGTGACGGTATTATTCTGATATTGCCCATGATTGTGATTGGTTCTTGTAAGGTTTGCCATCATCCTTCATCTGTGATCACCTTGCTGGAGACCTCTGCTGAGAAGTATAATGGTTTGTACAGCTTCCCGATATGCACCCTACCCCAATTGTATGTCAGACCCCTGATAGATGTCCAATGCATTATTCATGTAAGGATGATTATTTCATACACACATCCTCCCCATTGTTATGTCACCTTGTGTGACAGTCACAGACAGCACATTTTCACTGCACAGTCCGCACTGTACCATATAAATATGTGCTTTGTGTTGCTGCTCCAAACATCTTCCATTGATATGCCCTCACCTGCTGTACATGTGGAGGCTTCATCTGCACTCTTTCTCTGTGTTCATTACAACAATTCATCTGTGTGTCCCTATTCAATGAACACACTTCCCGAGTGATCATTTTACATGGCAGTCCCATGTTCTGTTACAGATCATTAACACAGCTTCAGTACAGAAAGCCAGGAATAGGATATCACAATACTCTGCACTGTAGGTATACTATCCTGTACTGTGTTAGACCATATACTTCACTGTCCAGTTTTTGTCATACTTAAGATCTTTTCCTCATAACATTTTTTTCCTGGCAAATTATTGCCATGTCATTGCAGAGTACAGTCAGAAACTGATGACTGACATTTGAATTTCAAACTTCATGTCCTTCGGAAAGTTCATCTAATGTACAACCTATATAGTCTAGCAATTTCATAAGTTTGGAAATGCAATATTAAACATCTGGTCCTATTTCTGGCCCTTTGCCCCCCCATTGTTATGGCTTTGTCCACATTTCTCACTCTAAGAGTTTGAGAGTGTTACATTCTAACCCATTCCTTTGTGACGGCTATGGTCAGATATGTCCCTATTACTGGTTAATTGTCTTCTGATTAAGTTCTGCCTCTGTCCAGATGTGTTGCACCAACAAAATAACAACTATTTGTAAAGCCCTGGTAATCATTATGGCATTCCACATAAATCTGTGCACTGTAGCTGCTCTTCTTTACATGGAATTGCTATCTGTTTTCAATTTAAAAGGTTTCATGGCCAGCAACACTATTGCAAGCTGCAATACCTAGCTGAAGCACACTGTGCCTCATTAATATGTATTGCGAGGTGATGTGCCTCGAGCACTGTCATGCTAAGACATGCACTCAGTGTAAGCTTTGTGAAGTGTGCATGGAGTTTATTGAATCCCCAGCCTGTGTTTCTGAATTTTAGCTAGACTATCTGCTTATGCTGTGCTGATGTGTTTAATACAAAAGCGAAAACATACATGTCCATAGCTAGTGGTGTTTGGCTTTAATGGCCTGAATGTAACTGTAAAAACTTAGAAAGTAAAACACTCATGGAAATTCAGAAGTCATGTAACTGAGACTCTCAATGTTCTTAATGGGTCATTTGCATATATCCTGTCAGCCTCCATTTCAGGAGGTTTAAAGTATCACAAAGTGATAACTCTAGCTTGGATTAGCTTTTTTTTGCAGTTTTTTACTGAATATTTTGTCTGTTGATTGACCTTTTATATATATTTATTAATACAGTTCAGGTGTTGGGGGTGGAGGGATTAATCCCATGGAAAAAATGCTTTTGTGTTTGTGTTGTTTTGAGTAGTAGCCCCCCTAACACACACACACACAAGATTTTAGTTGTTTGTGGGTTGAATGAATAAAAGTAGATGAAATGAGATCTTATTATTCATTATAAACTACATACATTCACAGCACTGCAGCTGCTGCTTCTTATGCACTAATTCCCCTGCCTGTCTGATATGCTATGGGCTACAAGATTTTTTTTCCCAGAAGCAGGATTCAAATATCAAGCAAATGTATTTTTTTTTTTGGCTGGCCCACATTTTATGGATTTAACTACCTTCCCTGAGCACGGCAAGGCAAGGAGGTCCTTTAATATTATCTTTTTAGAAGGGTATATAAGCAACAGTGTCTAATCTTATACTTAATCTTACAATCAGTTACTTTACAACAGTCAGTGTTACGTTTTGCCATCCTGCACTATTTTTGTGTGTCTGTTGTTTACTTTATTTATTAAGTTATTTTATTTGTTTATTTTTTTTATTTATACAATTTGTTAATTGTGGTAGACCATTGATCCTATTAGACTAATTTTACTATTAGCTCAGAATGTAAATATGCATCAAGTTAATAAAATAAAAATAATTTATACAATAAAAGAGCACACTAAAAACAAAGGAAGACTTAATATGCAACGAAGAAAATGATTTAAGAAGGTAGTTAACAGAAACCATTATGTACAATATTTGTATCAGTTAGAACAGCAAAAGTTAGGAATTAGAGAAGAAATATTATAGTGACAATGATAGGCAGTGTATATTGGACATTAGGAAGACTAGGTTATATGACCAGAAGCACAGCATTTACAAGCAGCTTGTGAAATGTTTAAGTTGTGCCCAAAAGGAGAAGTAGTGGTCTTTAAGATTTGAGGAAAAATTCCTTGAGAGTTTGGGTCCAAGAGTAGAAAGGGAGTGGTTAGACCCCATAAGTTTGATTGTAGGTGCTTGCAAGAGAGTCCCTGAGTGGCTGCGAGATCTAAGGTTATATGATGGAGGCTGCTTAAGTAAGCTTGAGGAAAGAAAAGGGCAGGAATTTTCTTTCAGAAACTGGAAAAGTTGGGAGCCAAAGAATAAAATTGGGTTTTTGCTGAACCAGCATCCCATTCTCTTTGGCTAGAGTAAGACATTTATGTTCATACTTTGGAGAATGAGTAATGAAGCTGTAGATGGATTTGGATATTGTTTGGATGGTGATAGAGTTTCTTTTGGAGGCAGATGCAACAAGAGGTAGGCAGCACTCAAGCTAAGCTAGAAGAATCTGACAGCATGTCTTGCTGGATATTAAAGGAAAAAGAGAAATTTTCTTGGGCTACAAGAATAGGGAGATTATATTTTTCAGGCTGTTTTCAAGGTGATGGTGGAAGTTAGTTGAAGAATCGAGCCAGACTCCTAGGTATCTCATGGGGTTAATCTGCTCAATGCATTGTTAAGGTGGTTAAGAATAAGAAGGGAGCTGGGCTCCTTTCCCTTTTAATGGAGGTTGTGAAAAGCATAGTTTACGTTTTTGAGGAATACAGTAATACATTTTTTTTACTATCGAACCAATTAATGATGGAAAGGAAATTGCTTTGCAGATAATGTTGAACTGAATGGGTTGAGGGGCTGGAACAGAAGATAAACATGCTATTGGCATATAGTAAGACTGAAAGTGGCAAAAGGTCTAGTGTAAGCTTATTTATAAAAATGGATAAACGAAGTGTCAGTATGGGACTTGATGGACTCCTTTAAGTAAATGAGTGGTGGCTGATGTACTGTTATTAAAATTTGCAGAGAAATGTTAGATGGATAGGCAATTTTGGAACCAGCGAATAGTGCCAGGACTAATCCCAATGTCAGTGAAATGGTTAAATAGGACTGGGTGGTCAACCAGGTCAAAGTTGCTGCAGTAAGGAGACCTTGGTCCGTAGCTAAAAGAGTGTGATCAGTGAAGGTTCAAAGTGCAGTGGAAGTGCTGCGGATGGACCAGAAACCATCTTACCTGGAAGAGATAAGGCAGTATTGATTTACATAATTTGAAAATAATTATTAACCAGTTTTTCTAAGATTTTTCCAAAAGATAGGGAAGTTGGAGCTTGATCAGTAAAGACTAGGTAGCTTGGGGTTGGATTTTTTGGGAATAGGTATGACTTTTGCTGTTTTCGATATACTGGGCATGCAGTTTTTAGTTAAGCAAAGGTTTTAGGTATGTAGCAGAGGAGTAACAATGTACTCCTGCCATTGGAATAGGAACTAAGCAAAGAGGGTGTCTATCCCTGTAAGCGAGCCAAGTTTTAGGTTTTCAAGAAGAGGTATAATATCTTTTGCTAAGATCTTTTTACATTTTAAGAGAGGAGTATAAGGAGAAGTGAGGGAGAGGCTGAGTGAGGGAGTGAAGTGTGTGAGCTGATATTTCTGCATGTCTGCATTCATCTGTTTTACATTCATTTCTATATTCATTTGTTTTATATGCATTGCTATTTATTTGTTTACACGATTAGTGTTTATATTTTTACATGCTGTATACAAATTGAGTTCATGAGAGAGTGAATGAATGTCACATCCTATCTCTTGATCTTTATTTTAAAAACAGCTTATATTTGTCGACATGTGCACTACCTGATCCTTCAGCGTATCTCTTGATCTTTATTTTAAAAACAGCTTATATTTGTCGACATGTGCACTACCTGATCCTTCAGCGTATTTTGCTTTTATGCTTCACTACCTGATCCTTCAGCGTATTTTGCTTTTATGCTTCACTCCCCTTGTGCCCTCTGTCAAGATCTTTACTGTTTCTTCTTCACATAAGGATCACATTGTAAAGTGTTAGTCATGGTTTGTACTGCCTAGCCAACCAATACCAATCACTTATCCATAGCCAGCAGTAATCACATAAGTGTGTAATATGGATGACAAAGTTATCTCCATACAAACAAAATGGACAAATCCACAAGAGCTTTCAGAAAGAAGCTTACTTTGTTCAAATAAGCTGAGTAGATATCATTATTCTATGAAATAGTCATATTTCATGGTACATTCTTAAGTATCTTAACTGATTAGCAAAATGTATTGGATTTTAGAGGCAATGAAAACTCAGCTTTGATGTTTTTCTCAGGTTAGAGTTTTTCTTTACATTCCACATCAGGGAGTTTTGACATCATTTGCTCTTTGCAAGAGCATCTTATTTGTATAAATCAGGATCTAATAAATAAATTAGGGTTAATGCTTTGTGACTGCTTGATAATTTAAATACTTCTGCATATGAGGACACGTGTCTATGTATGACTATGTGTATACATGATTATGTTTGCTGCTTGATAATTTAAATACTTCTGCATATGAGGACACGTGTCTATTTATGACTATGTGTATACACGATTATGTTAGCTGCTTGATAATTTAAATACTTCTGCATATGAGGACACGTGTCTATGTATGACTATGTGTATACATGATTATGTTTGCTGCTTGATAATTTAAATACTTCTGCATATGAGGACACGTGTCTATGTATGACTATGTGTATACATGATTATGTTTGTCAGTATCAACCTCTACAAATATTGATGTATTTAACAATGAAAATAATGGTTAAAATTAACAATTTTAAATACTCTTGAGCCTACAGTGTTCTAAATAGGAAAGCAAACATTTGTCTTTACTTTTCTTTTCTGATAAATTATAAAAGAAAAGAAAAAAGAAAACAAGTTTTACCTTTAGATATACTGGGGAAAGGGTTTTTGTACTGTACTGTGAATGGAAGCAGCAGCAGAAAAATCTAGCATGCATACTTGTCAGACTCTTACAGGAAGAAATCGTGACAAGGCACAAAATAATGGTGGGAGGGTGGACAAAGGCCCAAAAATAGGGACAGTTGCTCTTAACATAGAAAGTTGGTAGATTTGTGTTAGCATGCATGTTCTTTTCTTTTTTTCAAAAACTCCTAGCTCCTGCACTCCTAGCTATCCACTCCCCTGAGATTCTCTGTTTATTTGAAATGTAGTTAAAACCTAGCATTACAGACAATGAAGTGCTACCACCTGGGTATAACATATACAGGCTGGATCGTGCTTCCAGGAAAGGGGATGGGGTAGCTGTTCTATATAAATCTGCATTGAACGTCACCATTGAAGTTATACAACCACCACAAATTAACAACTCAGAGATTCTTGCCACCAAACTGCAAAGTAATAAAAATAAATATATTTATATCATCTGTACGTACATTTCCCCAGGTAATAATATAGCTACACTTGAAGATACAACCACCACAAATTAACAACTCAGAGATTCTTGCCACCAAACTGCAAAGTAATAAAAATAAATATATTCATATCATCTGTACGTACATTTCCCCAGGTAATAATATAGCTACACTTGAAGATACCCTTCACTCGTTAACATGTCACTACCCCCAAGAAACCATACTACTCGGAGACCTCAACATAGACTGTAATACCTGTTCCTCAGACTCCCCAACCACCCATGTCAACCTGCACGCATTCTCACAAGTCATCACAACCCTTACCAGGATAAGTAAACCAAACCAAAAAGAAAGCATACTTGATTGGGTATTTATAAATAGTCACCCCAATTGTACACCTCTGGGACCCCCCTCTTGACCTACGTGATCACCTTCTCACCTATATTATTAAGCACAAAGCCATCAATCCCCAACAACCATTACTTAGAATGTTAAGAAACAAAAAATACTTTAACCCCACCAAATTCCAACAAGAACTAAATTCATGTACATGATCAATACACTTCCCCTTAGATGAAGCAGTTGCATACTTTTACAACAAATTCCTAGAAATCCTTATCATGCACCCGTTTGTTCAACAAGGACTAAGACAAAAACTGCCCCATGGCTTTCCAAAGAGTCTAAACAAAAAATCACCCTCAGAAATAAGGCATGGGCATTATGGCAAACTACTAAAGACCCCCAAGATCACATTAAATATAGACAAATGAGGAACATCACTAAAAAAGCCATTCTACTAGACAAAAAAAACTACTACTATAATCTACAGGAAATAAATCAAAACAAGCCACAGAAATTCTGGGCAGGTATAAATAAACTATTACATCCTGGACAAACTTCTACCCCAGTCCCGGCAGCCTCCATTGATAAACCTTCCGAGGAAGTCTCTGACAGTTTAAGAGACCATTCAAGCCCTAGTGAGACAACTACTTCACAGCTCCCCCTGTCATGAAAGCAATACCCCCAGAAACCAACTCACATTTAGATTCCAACCAGTTGCCACTTCCCTCATCTGTACCTTGATTAAAATACTGAAACCAACTACACTCTCTGCTGAGCAACTCCCTGCTGAGTATCTACAAAAAGCAGCCGATGCCATTGCTTACCCCATCTCGATACTAATCAATCAAACAATAGCAGAAGCCAGAATCCCTTATATTTGGAAAATATCCTATGTAATCCCACTTCAGAAAGGTAACTCTACTGAGTTATCCAATTATAGGCCAATAGCAATACTATCCCCACTTGCTAAAATTATGGAAAAATGTACCCATAGACAACTGATGCAGCACCTAACTCAGAATAGCCTCATGGCAGACTCCCAGCACAGCTTCCGGCTGCACCACAGCACTATTTCAGCCCTTCTAGCCTTCTCCAATACCATAAACCATAATCGCAATAACAATAACATATCCTCAGCCCTCTTCCTGGATCTCTCCAAGGTATTTGATATGGTGGATCACCAATTACTAATCCATACCCTGAAAACTTTCTGCTTAGATATTACAGTCATCCAATAGTTCCAATCCTATCTGAAAGATAGACAGCAGGCTGTCCTTTGGCAAAACAAACTTTCTAAACTCCTACCCAACACAATAGGTGTACCCCAGGGATCCATACTAGGGCTCCTTCTTTCCTCTATCTTCATTAATGACCTCTATTCTGTTTCCCTACAGTCAGCTGTGTCCAATATGCTAGCGACTCCACCCTGATTTGCTCACCCACTTCTCCAAATGAACTGTGGTCAGCTACCCAAACCACCTTTAACACTATTGAAAACTGGCTTTCTGGACGTCATCTGATCCTGAATCCCCCCAAAAAAACTGTTGCTATTTTCACCAACACACAGGTGTACTGCATTCACTTTTACCATTAAATCTAATAATGGCCCAATAATCTCCCCAGACTCCTCTACAAAACTGTTAGGTGTTTTAATCGATAATATTCTCAAATTTGACCTACACGTTAATCAATCTATAAAGACCACCAATAAAAACAAGGCTCACTTTACAGGATAAAAGCCTTCTTAACCCCTCCTGCTAGATTTGCCATAGCTCGCTCTCACCTACTTTCAACTCTTCTGTATGCATCCCCGATACTCTCCAAAACAAACTCTCTATCTGCTATAACCATATTGCCAGATTTGCCACTGGCCTGCCTTATAGGACTCACCACTGTATTAACCTAAATCAGTTTGGGTGGCTAGAATTACCCAGCTTTATCCAGTATGACCTCATGATTACTGCCCATAAGATACTTTACAATCCAGATAATACTCCTGCTCTTAAAAATATTATTATCCCCTATCGCAATCACTGGCCACTTCGATCCTCAAATAAACGACTTGTCCAGACTATCAAAACTAGTAACTCTGCCAGTGATTTTCTCTTCATAAACTCTGTAAGCAAATCCTAGAACTCTCTCCCAACCGAAATTACTTTGCTCAACTCCCTGAGCCAGTTCAGGACTAGACTTAAACAATATTTGACACTAAACTGGTTATGTCAATGTAACAAACCCGACTAACTCTCCTTGACAATGAGACTAAAATAATTATTTAAGCTTACCTGTGGCACTACCCTGACCTTTACCTTGTTTAACTCTAATGTGTTTTGGTATGTTACCACTGTAAATATTGTATCTGTAACTAACTGTATGAGTTAATAACAGTATCCTTAGCTGACTTGTATTACTTAATGAAGACCTACTCTCTGATTTTTGTTAACCCCAGGACTACTATTATTTGCCTCGGTATGTAACCTCTGTAAAAATTGTAATCATAAACTTAACTGCTTGCTTAGATATGTTAGCTACTTTATATACTGTATTTTTAATCTAATTTGCTGACCTTGGAGTTTTTCTCCCCAGGCCTCCGCTGAAAATGGATATGTATCCAGTCGGACTATCCCGGTCAACAAATGTAAAATTAAAAAATAAAATAAATAAATAAATAAATATAAACATACACAAATGTACATATAACAAATACAATAAAACAATAACAAAACTATTTACAATACTTACATTAATCCATGATAAACAATCATTTTATCCATGAGAACTTGTCAGTATTTGTTCAAAAGGTTTTCCAGATTTTGCTTGCTATTTTTTATGAGTAATGTTATGACTTCTATAACAAATGGTATGCAGTTCTTTTTTAAAAACAACTTTTGCTAAATGAATAAATTCTTTAAAAATCAAATCTTTTTTACTTTTTCAGTTCAAAGTAATAACTTTTCTGGCAATTGCAAGAACTGACTGGAGTAACTGAATCTGAGATTTAGGTATTACATTAGGTATAGGAACAATGAATAGGATTAGTGAGTTAGAAATATGACAGTTATCAGACCATAAAGCATTTACAAAATATCTGAAGTCTTTCCAGTATTGAATAACATTTCTACATTCAATGAACATGTGAACCCAGTTGGCCTCTAGTAATTCATCACATTTCCAACATTTACTTTCACTGTTTTTGAGTATAAGATTTATTTTACGTGGAGTACAGAAACTGCTATTCATAAATTTCCATTTTATACAATATCCAATATAATGAAGAAGAGGTACCATGCACAGAATTCAATAACAATTTTTTGGATTCATCAGATATTTGTTCTCCATTAATCTTTACACAGTAATTCCAAAAATCTGAGTCAAACTTTAGAGTGTCTTCTCTTAGCATCTTATAGATAGGTGAGATACTTAATTTTTTATTATCTGTCTTTTCAAGACACCTAATAAAAAGCTGAATCAAACTAGGTATAGATTCAGTCTCTAGGTTCTCATTTTGTTTTCTATAAACTGCCGTAATGAGTGTATAAATAACCAACTGTCTTGACTATTATCAAAACTACATAAAAGAGATGGTGGACGTGGCCAAGATGCCAGACTGCTAGCAGCACTAAACTTTAGCTCTGCTTATACATTTTTATTCTGACAGGAAATTTAATCTAATTTTTGGAAATACTAATCCAAAAGTGTATCAGAGGATGTGTGAATATAGGTCCTTTATTATTTTTCAAAATTAGTACTAAAACATATAAGTTTTTAGTATTTTTCCTGTCACAAAGTTTTTCCTCAAGAAATCCAAGTATGGGTAACTTGAAGAATTCTCATTAGGACAGAGTGGTAAAGAAGAAGCTGCAAACATTAACGGCTACTATTCAAGAACTATCTATAAAAATGGACAAACTACAGAATAAAACAGATACTATTAAACAAGACTACAGTAAGCAGCTGGACATTCTTAGTGAAATGGTTAAAATGCATTCTGAACAAATTGCTTCTATCAAGGAATCTATAACAGATATGGAAGGCAGACTGATGGAATTTGAAAGTCAAAACGAGTTTCTTTTGAAACAGAATACAAAACTAACAGAAAAGCTGGAAGACCTAGAAAGTGGGTCATGGAGAAACAACATTAGAATCTATGGAGTACCAGAAAAGGAAGAATGAACTGATATGATACACTTTTTTAATAACTGGCTTCCAACAGCACTAAATCTTCCTGAAGCCCTTTCCTTCGGTATAGAGAGGGCTAACAGGTCTCTAGAAACCTGCTTCAACAACAGGCCAGGTCCATCATTGTTAGATTTTTGTCCTCCCAAGATAAGGATTTGGTTCTGAAGTCTGCATGGAATAATTCTCCCATCAAGATAAAGGACAAACTCGTTCGCTTTGACAATGACTATACTTCTTCTGTCATATATAGAAGGAAAGAATGTGTTCCCTTGATAAAATCTCTTTAAAAAGTTAACATCAAAGCACAAATTCTCTTTCCCTCCAGGATAAAAAATATTTTTACCAGAAGGTGAGAAGATATTTAGCTCTTTGTCAGAGGCTTTGGACTTTATTCACAAAAAAAAATACTAACTGATATAGAGGACATGGAATGGTCTACAAAGAGTCTGAAAAGACATGCAACTAAGAACACGTGGACTGTCAAAGAAAGTGCAAATAAAAAATTAAAAGACAAATAGGATTGTTATCAAATAATACTAAGTACTTTCTTGCAGAACTCTTTACTTAATGTTTTATTGGAATATATACACAAAGCAAAGGTAAAGTGTTTTTATTTTACATAATATTTTATTGGAATACATATACAAAGCAAAGATAAAGTGTCTATTTTGCATAGGCATATGTCTATGGATGTATGCATGTATGTATGTGTGTGTGTGTGTATATATATATATATGTATGTATATCTGTGTGTGTGTGTGTGTGTATATATATATATATATATATGTTTTGTTTTTTTTCATACCATATGTTTGCTATAACCGGGGCGCAGTTAACTTCATTATATATTCATTTGGGATACAAAAGTCATGCTATGTTACTATTAATTCATGATTTCCAAAGTAAAGCATTCATGTGTGTTAGTGGTGGGGTAACACTTTAGAGTTTACTGTTTAGTCTATTATGATTACACTGCTTAGAATCCCCACAGCAAAAGTGCCCTTAGGAGATGCTTTAGTTAAGATAGTTTTGTTTCCTCTTGACATTTTTGAAAGATGTTCGTATCATGATTAATATATATGTCTTTACTTAAAATCTGCATTTCGTAGTGTAATATATTAACATTAAGTGCTTTACATTAACTAAATGCTCTAATTTCAATTCTTAACCTAATTTAGTTTAAGGGATGTAAATTATTGATTTATGGGAAAAATCTTACTTTCCCAACATTTTTAGAGAAGGGCAGTTCATGTATTTTTTCACTGTGAAGGCTGCTCGTGCACTTTTTATGCTTCTTTAGAATGGAGAAAATTTAGTTGTTTGAAATTCCCACCGAAAATGCCTTTTCTAAGCCTCTGTGACTGTTTCTTCATGTGCACGAGCATCTACATGGCAGTAGCAGCAAACTAGAGAAGCTGGAAGCAAGAATACAGTGAGAAATGACATCACACAACCTTTGAACTCATGCATGACTCGGAAACCAGGAAATGAAGCTGAAAATGAAACTAGAAGAAAAAGTAACCAGTTCTTTGGTTGTTATTTCATCTTTTATGCATCTGAAGGTATGGAATCACTTTAAATATGTATTTTTAAGAAGCTAGGACTTTAATGGAGTGATTATTTTATTAGTCTAGTGAGGAAAATTGCATTTTAATGCTACTGTATGTCTGTTGCTTTGAAACACTGAAGTCTGACAGGATACCATTCTTTGCTTTGATAGTATGCCCTAAATGATAATATATTAATATTTGACTACATAATCATAGGTTCATAGGTTCATACTAGGCTATCTGCCCTAGGGCATTTATAAGCCTAGCCAGAGTGTGTTTGGCTTTCGCCACCCATTTTAAATTAATTTTGCTATGCCCTTTTTCGAGGTTAGTATACTGTGCCTCTGTCTAACAGTGACACAGAAGTGATACCCGGGGTAAACCTGTGATCTCCCATCCACTCATCAAGATTCCTCTTGAAGAGAGTCAATGAGGGACTCTGCCTAACCTGGACTGGGATTTTATTCCAGAGTGAAGGGAGCCTCTGGGTTATGAATCTGTCCCTCCAGCATGTCCTATTTATTTCAGTGCTGAGGTTCAAGTCTCTCATGCGTGTGGCTTGATGGGATTTGGATTTTCTGAGGTGCAGCATGTCCATTAATTCCGGGTTAGACATGGCTTTATATGTCAGGCACAGATCGCCTCTGAGCAGGCGGTATGCCACTGAGTAGAGCTGGAGTTTCTTTAACCGGGCAGCATATGGCATCTGTTTGAGCCCTTTAATCCTCTTGGTGAGGTACTTTTGGGGTCTTTCCAGTTGCTGCAGGTGTCTGGTAAGGTACATCCCAAAAGGGGCATTGTACTCAATTATGGGCCTGATGAGGGATGAGTAAAGAGGCACGATGACCTCCCCTGATCTAGATGTGAATCCCTTCATGATTAGGTGGGCTATATAAAATATTTTTCTAACCACTTTGGCTACGTGGTTGTCAAATGAGAGATTGCTATCAACTTGAGTCCCCAGGTCCCTAATTACTTCTTCTGTACTTAATGGATTACACCTATGTGGTAATTTGTGGGCACTTTGTTTTTGCCAAAGGGGATGACTATACACTTTTTGACGTTTAGCTTGAGGCCATGGCTCTGGCACCAGTTGTCTGTTTCTATGAGGCCCTTTTGGAGGATGCTTGTGTCGGCTGGAGAGACGATTATGGCACCCAGTTTGCAGTCATCTGCGAACTTGGTCAGCCACTGTCCTTCCATGTTGGCCTGTACCTCCGAGAAATATATGCCGAACAAGAGAGGTCCCAGGACTGAGCCTTGAGGGACGCCACTTGTAACTGGTTTGGAGTCTGACATGGCTCCAGCAATTCTAACCATGTGGGTTCTGTCCTTGAGCCAGTTTGCAACCCATCTAGTGACAAGAATAAATCCAAACAGGAGTCACCACACGGAAAAGTAGGATAAAAACGTTCTTTATTCTTCCATAAAACCACACAAGCGCTTTCACGTAGTTAAACTATGCTTCATCAGGTGTAAATAATGAATGCAAATGAACTATTTTTATACACAACTTTTTAGCGGGAAATCAAAACGCCAAGTTTTAATTAGTTATAAATTAGAACAATTGATGTTGTAAATAAAGCGGCAGTGACCCAAATTTAAAAAAGCTTGTAAACATTGTTACTCAGAAATCATTCAACGCCAGACTGTCAGTAGTTCTTAAATGTGATGCAAAACCATCACACAGCTAAACATTGTAAGAAACATACTAAAAACAATATAACCCTAAACTTAATATAATTAAATAAATTAAAGCGGAACATACTGCCTTGCAATCTACTGAGCACATACTCACAATGCAGCGGTTCTGCTTGTTCACACAATACAAAGTTGTTACAATTAATATTATAAATAAAACGGCAATAACCCAAATTTAAAAAACTTGTAAGCATTGTTACTCAGAAATCATTCAACGCCAGACTGTCAGTGGTTCTTAAATGTGATGCAAAAGCATCACACAACTAAACATTATAAAAAACATACTCAGAACAATATAACCCTAAACCTAATATAATTAAATATATTAAAACGGAACATACTGCCTTCCAATGTACTGGGCACATACTCACAATGCAGCTGTTCTGCTTGTTCACACAATACAGAGTTGTTACATCCAAATCTGGAGAGTGTGGACCGAAGTCCATACATAAAATAGCAAAAACTGCCAAGTGCAAAATGCCGCGTTAAAATCCAAAGGACACTACAAAAACTAGCAAAATTAACGCTCGATGCCAAACCGCATCCAATCATGGCATAAACAGAAAACCATTAGAAACGAATCCGCCCTTCGACATAATAACACTAAGTAAATGTTATCAGAATCTCAGATGATAGATAAAGTATGTACTTACATAAACATCATCAGATATGCAACCACACATCTCATCAAGCAGCTTCACTGATCAAGAATAGTCCAAGCAACCAATTAACCCACATGACCGATGATAAATAAGAATGGTTGCTAGAGTGTCGATGAATACAGAAACTACAATGAAATCTATACAAAAAAGTCGACACTCATCACCGTATGAGACGCAGCTCACACATTCCAACAACGGTCAGAAATTCTCGCAAAGCTACCGAAAAACCAAGGTATTGCCATACGTTTCATCCAGTGGCCAGAATCAACTACACACTATTCCGATGTCGTCCAGACATCCACCGCTGTTGCATGTGACTCTATGGTAAAATATATCCATAGTGACATATTACAATCAATTATAGTCACACTCAAACTTATCAGGAGAGAATATAAAATATAAAAACTATAAAACCAAGATGTCAAGACTCAGCACAAATACCAAAACAAGTAAGTATTTGATTATAAATGCCAAACATGTACTAATTCCATCATATGTTGATATGAACAACACCGAAATATAAAACCCCATGTAGATGTTATCAAATCATAACAAGATCTCAGATAATATAAATCAGGCAAAAAATTATTAAAAAAATTTTTAAAACCATCCTTTCTAATGGAAAAACTAACATAAAAAATATATTAAATAGATAACTATATTACATCATAAAACAAATATAGCAAAAAAACCAATATGTACAGGCATTTCAAAATACCAATAGCATAATAACTCATTAGATCATCTTATAAGTACAAAGCTTGATGAATCCAACTAAATATTCTTATTTAATCTTCAATATTTTTTCCGATTGTCCAGGATGGGTTTCACAGACACTGAATGGTTAATGCCTGGAGCTATATGAGCCTTTAAGGTAAAAATCCAATTCAGTTCCCTAATAGCCAACTTATTGTTATTATCTCCTGCTCTAGGATTGTGGGGCAACATTTCCAATACTTTAAAGCCAAAACTATGGTTAGTGTGCTCCATGACATGCTTGGCTAAAGCGTTAGAATCTTTCTCTTTCCTGATATCATAACAGTGATTGTACATCCTATCACGTAACCGTCTCTTGGTTAAACCAACATAAAATGCATCACATTGATTGCATGTAGCTAGGTAAATCAGGTTACTGCTATTACAATCACTAAAAAATCTTGGGATGAATGAGAAAATACCTTTAGGATGTATGTAACTGATGTTCTTAGATATAAATGGGCACATTGAACATCTGCATAAGGAAAGGTGCCCAATTTATCGCAGACAATGCTATTTGGTGGATGTGTGTGCTCTGAGCAAAGGATTTCTTTCAAATTCTGTGAAGTTCTATAACTAAATCTAGGAAATTCTCCTACTATAGTTTTCGTGAATGTATCTGTAACCAATACGTTCCAGTTTCTAATGATGATCTTGTTTAAGCTGAAACTGTCACTGGTAAAGTTAGAGATATAACTCAATCTGTCTGTGTACTTATTGTTGACAGCAGTACATTTCTTATGGCCACCAATGTGTCTAGCTACAGCTGTGCTTCTAGAATCATGGAACTTGTCCATAAGTCGCTGTTTGCATTCTGTAAATAACTTAGAGGGATAACCTCTATCTCTAAACAAAACCTCTAAATTATTGATTTCTTTTTCTAGAGAGTCGCTACACTCACAAATTCTAAAAATTCTATGCAACTGACTAGATACTACCCCTTCAAAGGTATGTCTCGGATGCATGCTGCTAAAATGTAGCAGCGTATTTCTCCAAGTTGGCTTCCTGTACAGAGATGTGACAATCCTTTCATCTTTAAATTGTAATTGTAAATCTAAAAAATGTGACTTAATATAGGAAGTCTCCACTGTAAATCTTAAAAAAGAAGAAGTATTTTCCAGTTCATTAACAAACCTGATGCACTCTGCTTCAGTGCCATCCCATACAAAAAGGACGTCATCCACAAATCTTTTGTAGATCCTCACTTTTCTAAAATCTGGATGGTTGAATAAATGTTCTTGTTCCCAGTTATACACTACCAAGTTGGCATAACTATTTGCACAGGGGGTGCCCATGGCAACCCCCCATTTCTGCAGATAGAGTTGGTCATGGAACAAAAAAACATTATTGTTAAGTATTATATCAAGAAGAAAATGAATCAGGATCATCCTGTTGTTACTAAAACCAGATATAGTAGCCAAGACTTCATCTATTGCCTGAAGCCCCTGTTCATTGGGGATGCAGGTAAAAAGATTTTTAACATCCATTGTTACTAGTAACAGTGGTACATCCTTGCTGTTAAAGTCAAAACCTATCAAATAATCTATTAGTTGGTAAGAATCACTAAGGATATGTGGAATACGATCCACTAAAGGTCTTAAAATACTTTCTACAAAGGACGAGATGGTACAGGTTACCCAGTTGTTACTAGAGACTATAGGTCTCATGGGTATCGGGTTGAGTCCTTTATGTATCTTGGGTAGGCCTTTTATCAAAGGAATAACAGGATATTCTATAAAGAAATATTCATACAGTTCACAACTGATTTGTCCTCCTAACAAAAGATCATATAAGTCAGCTTGTACATTTTTAATAATCTTCTGACATTTCATATTACTGATTCTCTCATATACAGAATCTTCTGACAAAAGGTCCACCATAGCTAAACTATAATCTGAAGAATTCATCAAGACTACAGCTCCGCCTTTGTCAGCTGGTTTAATAATGATATCTGTATTCCTTTTCAGGGATAGAAATGAATCTTGTTCTGCTTTAGACATGTTAAAAAAACATATTTTTTTATGCTCAGCGAACCAAACATAAAAATCAGATTCACACATTCTCAAAAAGCTCTCAACATTGTGCGGCATGTTGGGTATAAAACTGCTCTTAGCTCTGAAGAAATGTTTAACCTCATTGGTGTTAACTGCACTATTATTTTTAAACAAAATCTTAAGAGTTACATTATGGCAAAACAGTCTTAAGTCAACAAGTACATCATTAAGAGAGCTCGTTTGAGAAGGTATGAAATTCAGTCCTTTCTCTAAAAGGGAAACTTCTGAATCTGATAAAATGTGTTCTGAAACATTATAAATGAGAGAGTTCAGTTTCGCTGTTTCCTTGATGTTGGATATCTTTCTTCGGAGCCTTTTCTTTTTCTTGGTCCTCTGCTGTGGGAACGACCTCGCCACCCCACTCGTTCCTTCACAGGAAACGGTAAAAAAGTGTTCACTGTGGGGGCATGGTCCTTCGGTCTCGCCCCTGCTGAAAAAAAAGGAGCGGCAGCTTGTTGGTTAGGTGGAGGCGTGTCATTAGAGCAGTGGACATCACTCGTAACAACTGAAGGGTGAGATGGTTGAATGTTGTGTACTGTGTAATTATTCATCTGAACACTACTCACTGATGATGGTGGCATCAGATCTGGGGAAACATCATTAGGAGCCTCATTGGCATGAGGCTCAAAGTTAACATTAATGTCTGGGTTCTTCAGTGTAGAGACTTCTTGTGAATGAGAATTGGTGTGCCTAGGCCAGATAAAGATCTGACCTGTAGCAAAGTCATTAGCATCTCTTTGTATCTTTTTCTGCTTTACTACTTTTAAGCGTTCACTAAACGAATGAACTTGGTTCAAAACACTATCAAGTCTCTTGGTGAAATATTCACTGGAAAACTTATCTAGAATGTCTTGATGCTGAGACTCTATGTTCTTCCTTAAGGCTGCTTCTAGTGGAGCAAAATATTCGAATAGCAAATTTATATATTTAAAGCCAAGCTGTATATTTAGGTCTTGCCATTTCCTCAGCAATACAGGATGGGATTCATCATAAGAAGGCATACAGAAGACACGCATACCTCTAGGTATAATTTAAAAATGAATGCATGCCTCTAGGTGAAGCCTTTGCCACACATATCTTTGCAGTTGATACAAATCATCTTGAAACTGTCGCATGAGTTTATTAAAAACAGTTACAGACTCACCGGTGGAAGGCAGTGGTGCAATGTTAGCCGAATTGTTCAGTTCCAGAGTCAATAAAGGATTCTCTGTATTGTACTTAAGAAAGTCCCAAGCTGAAAAAACTGTTGTCCTCGTCTCTGGAGTAAAATCTAGTTCAATATCATTCGATTCCATGAGTAAAAGTCACCGGCAGCACCAAACGAAAATGAAAAAATATATAAAGAACTGCAGCAACAAGATAAAGACTCCGTTCGGAACAAAAGAACCAAAATGTCAAGAATAAATCCAAACAGGAGTCACCACACAGAAAAGTAGGATAAAAACGTTCTTTATTCTTCCATAAAACCACACAAGCGCTTTCACGTAGTTAAACTACGCTTCATCAGGTGTAAATAATGAATGCAAATGAAATGCTTTGATAGTATGCCCTAAATGATAATATATTAATATTTGACTACATAATCATAGGTTCATAGGTTCATACTAGGCTATCTGCCCTAGGGCATTTATAAGCCTAGCCAGAGTGTGTTTGGCTTTCGCCACCCATTTTAAATTAATTTTGCTATGCCCTTTTTCGAGGTTAGTATACTGTGCCTCTGTCTAACAGTGACACAGAAGTGATACCCGGGGTAAACCTATGATCTCCCATCCACTCATCAAGATTCCTCTTGAAGAGAGTCAATGAGGGACTCTGCCTAACCTGGACTGGGATTTTATTCCAGAGTGAAGGGAGCCTCTGGGTTATGAATCTGTCCCTCCAGCATGTCCTATTTATTTCAGTGCTGAGGTTCAAGTCTCTCATGCGCGTGGCTTGATGGGATTTGGATTTTCTGAGGTGCAGCATGTCCATTAATTCCGGGTTAGACATGGCTTTATATGTCAGGCACAGATCGCCTCTGAGCAGGCGGTATGCCACTGAGTAGAGCTGGAGTTTCTTTAACCGGGCAGCATATGGCATCTGTTTGAGCCCTTTGATCCTCTTGGTGAGGTGCTTTTGGGGTCTTTCCAGTTGCTGCAGGTGTCTGGTAAGGTACATCCCAAAAGGGGCATTGTACTCAATTATGGGCCTGATGAGGGATGAGTAAAGAGGCACGATGACCTCCCCTGATCTAGATGTGAATCCCTTCATGATTAGGTGGGCTATATAAAATATTTTTCTAACCACTTTGGCTACGTGGTTGTCAAATGAGAGATTGCTATCAACTTGAGTCCCCAGGTCCCTAATTACTTCTTCTGTACTTAATGGATTCCACCTATGTGGTAATTTGTGGGCACTTTGTTTTTGCCAAAGGGGATGACTATACACTTTTTGACGTTTAGCTTGAGGCCATGGCTCTGGCACCAGTTGTCTGTTTCTATGAGGCCCTTTTGGAGGATGCTTGTGTCGGCTGGAGAGACGATTATGGCACCCAGTTTGCAGTCATCTGCGAACTTGGTCAGCCACTGTCCTTCCATGTTGGCCTGTACCTCCGAGAAATATATGCCGAACAAGAGAGGTCCCAGGACTGAGCCTTGAGGGACGCCACTTGTAACTGGTTTGGAGTCTGACATGGCTCCAGCAATTCTAACCATGTGGGTTCTGTCCTTGAGCCAGTTTGCAACCCATCTAGTGACAAGAATAAATCCAAACAGGAGTCACCACACGGAAAAGTAGGATAAAAACGTTCTTTATTCTTCCATAAAACCACACAAGCGCTTTCACGTAGTTAAACTACGCTTCATCAGGTGTAAATAATGAATGCAAATGAACTATTTTTATACACAACTTTTTAGCGGGAAATCAAAACGCCAAGTTTTAATTAGTTATAAATTAGAACAATTGATGTTGTAAATAAAGCGGCAGTGACCCAAATTTAAAAAAGCTTGTAAACATTGTTACACAGAAATCATTCAACGCCAGACTGTCAGTAGTTCTTAAATGTGATGCAAAACCATCACACAGCTAAACATTGTAAGAAACATACTAAAAACAATATAACCCTAAACTTAATATAATTAAATAAATTAAAGCGGAACATACTGCCTTGCAATCTACTGAGCACATACTCACAATGCAGCGGTTCTGCTTGTTCACACAATACAAAGTTGTTACAATTAATATTATAAATAAAACGGCAATAACCCAAATTTAAAAAACTTGTAAGCATTGTTACTCAGAAATCATTCAACGCCAGACTGTCAGTGGTTCTTAAATGTGATGCAAAAGCATCACACAACTAAACATTATAAAAAACATACTCAGAACAATATAACCCTAAACCTAATATAATTAAATATATTAAGACGGAACATACTGCCTTCCAATGTACTGGGCACATACTCACAATGCAGCTGTTCTGCTTGTTCACACAATACAGAGTTGTTACATCCAAATCTGGAGAGTGTGGACCGAAGTCCATACATAAAATAGCAAAAACTGCCAAGTGCAAAATGCCGCGTTAAAATCCAAAGGACACTACAAAAACTAGCAAAATCAACGCTCGATGCCAAACCGCATCCAATCATGGCATAAACAGAAAACCATTAGAAACGAATCCGCCCTTCGACATAATAACACTAAGTAAATGTTATCAGAATCTCAGATGATAGATAAAGTATGTACTTACATAAACATCATCAGATATGCAACCACACATCTCATCAAGCAGCTTCACTGATCAAGAATAGTCCAAGCAACCAATTAACCCACATGACCGATGATAAATAAGAATGGTTGCTAGAGTGTCGATGAATACAGAAACTACAATGAAATCTATACAAAAAAGTCGACACTCATCACCGTATGAGACGCAGCTCACACATTCCAACAACGGTCAGAAATTCTCGCAAAGCTACCGAAAAACCAAGGTATTGCCATACGTTTCATCCAGTGGCCAGAATCAACTACACACTATTCCGATGTCGTCCAGACATCCACCGCTGTTGCATGTGACTCTATGGTAAAATATATCCATAGTGACATATTACAATCAATTATAGTCACACTCAAACTTATCAGGAGAGAATATAAAATATAAAATCTATAAAACCAAGATGTCAAGACTCAGCACAAATACCAAAACAAGTAAGTATTTGATTATAAATGCCAAACATGTACTAATTCCATCATATGTTGATATGAACAACACCGAAATATAAAACCCCATGTAGATGTTATCAAATCATAACAAGATCTCAGATAATATAAATCAGGCAAAAAATTATTAAAAAATTTTTTAAAACCATCCTTTCTAATGGAAAAACTAACATAAAAAATATATTAAATAGATAACTATATTACATCATAAAACAAATATAGCAAAAAAACCAATATGTACAGGCATTTCAAAATACCAATAGCATAATAACTCATTAGATCATCTTATAAGTACAAAGCTTGATGAATCCAACTAAATATTCTTATTTAATCTTCAATATTTTTTCCGATTGTCCAGGATGGGTTTCACAGACACTGAATGGTTAATGCCTGGAGCTATATGAGCCTTTAAGGTAAAAATCCAATTCAGTTCCCTAATAGCCAACTTATTGTTATTATCTCCTGCTCTAGGATTGTGGGGCAACATTTCCAATACTTTAAAGCCAAAACTATGGTTAGTGTGCTCCATGACATGCTTGGCTAAAGCGTTAGAATCTTTCTCTTTCCTGATATCATAACAGTGATTGTACATCCTATCACGTAACCGTCTCTTGGTTAAACCAACATAAAATGCATCACATTGATTGCATGTAGCTAGGTAAATCAGGTTACTGCTATTACAATCACTAAAAAATCTTGGGATGAATGAGAAAATACCTTTAGGATGTATGTAACTGATGTTCTTAGATATAAATGGGCACATTGAACATCTGCCGCAAGGAAAGGTGCCCAATTTATCGCAGACAATGCTATTTGGTGGATGTGTGTGCTCTGAGCAAAGGATTTCTTTCAAATTCTGTGAAGTTCTATAACTAAATCTAGGAAATTCTCCTACTATAGTTTTCGTGAATGTATCTGTAACCAATACGTTCCAGTTTCTAATGATGATCTTGTTTAAGCTGAAACTGTCACTGGTAAAGTTAGAGATATAACTCAATCTGTCTGTGTACTTATTGTTGACAGCAGTACATTTCTTATGGCCACCAATGTGTCTAGCTACAGCTGTGCTTCTAGAATCATGGAACTTGTCCATAAGTCGCTGTTTGCATTCTGTAAATAACTTAGAGGGATAACCTCTATCTCTAAACAAAACCTCTAAATTATTGATTTCTTTTTCTAGAGAGTCGCTACACTCACAAATTCTAAAAATTCTATGCAACTGACTAGATACTACCCCTTCAAAGGTATGTCTCGGATGCATGCTGCTAAAATGTAGCAGCGTATTTCTCAAGTTGGCTTCCTGTACAGAGATGTGACAATCCTTTCATCTTTAAATTGTAATTGTAAATCTAAAAATGTGACTTAATATAGGAAGTCTCCACTGTAAATCTTAAAAAAGAAGAAGTATTTTCCAGTTCATTAACAAACCTGATGCACTCTGCTTCAGTGCCATCCCATACAAAAAGGACGTCATCCACAAATCTTTTGTAGATCCTCACTTTTCTAAAATCTGGATGGTTGGATAAATGTTCTTGTTCCCAGTTATACACTACCAAGTTGGCATAACTATTTGCACAGGGGGTGCCCATGGCAACCCCCCATTTCTGCAGATAGAGTTGGTCATGGAACAAAAACATTATTGTTAAGTATTATATCAAGAAGAAAATGAATCAGGATCATCCTGTTGTTACTAAAACCAGATATAGTAGCCAAGACTTCATCTATTGCCTGAAGCCCCTGTTCATTGGGGATGCAGGTAAAAAGATTTTTAACATCCATTGTTACTAGTAACAGTGGTACATCCTTGCTGTTAAAGTCAAAACCTATCAAATAATCTATTAGTTGGTAAGAATCACTAAGGATATGTGGAATACGATCCACTAAAGGTCTTAAAATACTTTCTACAAAGGACGAGATGGTACAGGTTACCCAGTTGTTACTAGAGACTATAGGTCTCATGGGTATCGGGTTGAGTCCTTTATGTATCTTGGGTAGGCCTTTTATCAAAGGAATAACAGGATATTCTATAAAGAAATATTCATACAGTTCACAACTGATTTGTCCTCCTAACAAAAGATCATATAAGTCAGCTTGTACATTTTTAATAATCTTCTGACATTTCATATTACTGATTCTCTCATATACAGAATCTTCTGACAAAAGTTCCACCATAGCTAAACTATAATCTGAAGAATTCATCAAGACTACAGCTCCGCCTTTGTCAGCTGGTTTAATAATGATATCTGTATTCCTTTTCAGGGATAGTAATGAATCTTGTTCTGCTTTAGACATGTTAAAAAAACATATTTTTTTATGCTCAGCGAACCAAACATAAAAATCAGATTCACACATTCTCAAAAAGCTCTCAACATTGTGCGGCATGTTGGGTATAAAACTGCTCTTAGCTCTGAAGAAATGTTTAACCTCATTGGTGTTAACTGCACTATTATTCTTAAACAAAATCTTAAGAGATACATTACGGCAAAACAGTCTTAAGTCAACAAGTACATCATTAAGAGAGCTCGTTTGAGAAGGTATGAAATTCAGTCCTTTCTCTAAAAGGGAAACTTCTGAATCTGATAAAATGTGTTCTGAAACATTATAAATGAGAGAGTTCAGTTTTGCTGTTTCCTTGATGTTGGATATCTTTCTTCGGAGCCTTTTCTTTTTCTTGGTCCTCTGCTGTGGGAACGACCTCGCCACCCCACTCGTTCCTTCACAGGAAACGGTAAAAAAGTGTTCACTGTGGGGGCATGGTCCTTCGGTCTCGCCCCTGCTGAAAAAAAAGGAGCGGCAGCTTGTTGGTTAGGTGGAGGCGTGTCATTAGAGCAGTGGACATCACTCGTAACAACTGAAGGGTGAGATGGTTGAATGTTGTGTACTGTGTAATTATTCATCTGAACACTACTCACTGATGATGGTGGCATCAGATCTGGGGAAACATCATTAGGAGCCTCATTGGCATGAGGCTCAAAGTTAACATTAATGTCTGTGTAGAGACTTCTTGTGAATGAGAATTGGTGTGCCTAGGCCAGATAAAGATCTGACCTGTAGCAAAGTCATTAGCATCTCTTTGTATCTTTTTCTGCTTTACTACTTTTAAGCGTTCACTAAACGAATGAACTTGGTTCAAAACACTATCAAGTCTCTTGGTGAAATATTCACTGGAAAACTTATCTAGAATGTCTTGATGCTGAGACTCTATCTTCATCCTTAAGGCTGCTTCTAGCGGAGCAAAATATTCCAATAGCAAATTTATATATTTAAAGCCAAGCTGTATATTTAGGTCTTGCCATTTCCTCAGCAATACAGGATGGGATTCACCATAAGAAGGCATACAGAAGACACGCATGCCTCTAGGTATAATTTTAAAATGAATGCATGCCTCTAGGTGAAGCCTTTGCCACACATATCTTTGCAGTTGATACAAATCATCTTGAAACTGTCGCATGAGTTTATTAAAAACAGTTACAGACTCACCGGTGGAAGGCAGTGGTGCAATGTTAGCCGAATTGTTCAGTTCCAGAGTCAATAAAGGATTCTCTGTATTGTACTTAAGAAAGTCCCAAGCTGAAAAAACTGTTGTCCTCGTCTCTGGAGTAAAATCTAGTTCAATATCATTCGATTCCATGAGTAAAAGTCACCGGCAGCACCAAACGAAAATGAAAAAATATATAAAGAACTGCAGCAACAAGATAAAGACTCCGTTCGGAACAAAAGAACCAAAATGTCAAGAATAAATCCAAACAGGAGTCACCACATGGAAAAGTAGGATAAAAACGTTCTTTATTCTTCCATAAAACCACACAAGCGCTTTCACGTAGTTAAACTACGCTTCATCAGGTGTAAATAATGAATGCAAATGAAATGCTTTGATAGTATGCCCTAAATGATAATATATTAATATTTGACTACATAATCATAGGTTCATAGGTTCATACTAGGCTATCTGCCCTAGGGCATTTATAAGCCTAACCAGAGTGTGTTTGGCTTTCGCCACCAATTTTAAATTAATTTTGCTATGCCCTTTTTCGAGGTTAGTATACTGTGCCTCTGTCTAACAGTGACACAGAAGTGATACCCGGGGTAAACCTATGATCTCCCATCCACTCATCAAGATTCCTCTTGAAGAGAGTCAATGAGGGACTCTGCCTAACCTGGACTGGGATTTTATTCCAGAGTGAAGGGAGCCTCTGGGTTATGAATCTGTCCCTCCAGCATGTCCTATTTATTTCAGTGCTGAGGTTCAAGTCTCTCATGCGCGTGGCTTGATGGGATTTGGATTTTCTGAGGTGCAGCATGTCCATTAATTCCGGGTTAGACATGGCTTTATATGTCAGGCACAGATCGCCTCTGAGCAGGCGGTATGCCACTGAGTAGAGCTGGAGTTTCTTTAACCGGGCAGCATATGGCATCTGTTTGAGCCCTTTGATCCTCTTGGTGAGGTACTTTTGGGGTCTTTCCAGTTGCTGCAGGTGTCTGGTAAGGTACATCCCAAAAGGGGCATTGTACTCAATTATGGGCCTGATGAGGGATGAGTAAAGAGGCACGATGACCTCCCCTGATCTAGATGTGAATCCCTTCATGATTAGGTGGGCTATATAAAATATTTTTCTAACCACTTTGGCTACGTGGTTGTCAAATGAGAGATTGCTATCAACTTGAGTCCCCAGGTCCCTAATTACTTCTTCTGTACTTAATGGATTCCATCTATGTGGTAATTTGTGGACACTTTGTTTTTGCCAAAGGGGATGACTATACACTTTTTGACGTTTAGCTTGAGGCCATGGCTCTGGCACCAGTTGTCTGTTTCTATGAGGCCCTTTTGGAGGATGCTTGTGTCGGCTGGAGAGACGATTATGGCACCCAGTTTGCAGTCATCTGCGAACTTGGTCAGCCACTGTCCTTCCATGTTGGCCTGTACCTCCGAGAAATATATGCCGAACAAGAGAGGTCCCAGGACTGAGCCTTGAGGGACGCCACTTGTAACTGGTTTGGAGTCTGACATGGCTCCAGCAATTCTAACCATGTGGGTTCTGTCCTTGAGCCAGTTTGCAACCCATCTATTGACATAGGGGTTTATATTTAAGCTGGTGAGCTTATCTATAATGCCCGAGTGGGGTATTGTATCGAATGCTTTTGCAAGGTCCAGGTAGGCTGTGTGGACCACCTTCCCCTCGTCAATGGCCTTGGTGACTGTTTCAAAGAAACCAACCAGGTTTAGGAGGCAGGATCTGCCCTTAAGAAAGCTGAACTGGGTAGGATCCAGTGTCTGTAGGTCCACAATATCTTTATTTATGAGGTCCATGATGATCCTTTCCATAGCTTTGCACACCAAGCTAGTCAGGCTTATGGGGCGATAGTTTCCAGGATCCGTTGAGGCACCACCTTTGTGGAGAGGGACCACTGTTGCTGTATGCCACTCTTTGGGTACATATCCTGTAATCAACCAATTTATTTAATATTGTGAATGCAAAAATATAAATAGGATTGAGTCTTGTTTTACTTCTGCTGCTTTCATGCTTAAACAACTGTAATCTATGTTAGGTATTCTCATTGATGCAGATTTAATGCAATATAATCAGACTCAGCTGCAATGATAGTTATGATACTATGATTTAAATATTTGTATGATCACATACACTGTAGGAAAGGATTATTAAAATGTTCTAGGTCACTCTATTGTGTTCAGTTAGTATTAATAGACCAATATATGGTCTCCCCCCTTCTTTTTTCTCCCTTTCTTATTTCCATTCATGACTACCAGTCTACTTGAACATATAAAGGTAGAAAAAGGGAAGGGAGGAAGGGGAAATAACTAAACTGGTATACCTACTGTATTGCTATAGTTATAAACACAAAAGACTGTAATACAGGTATAAAATATATAGGTATTAGAAGCTTATGCCAATAAAGCAACTAGGTTAATTGGTGAAACTGTCTCCATATGTTCCAATACTTAGTAGTGGCTTACACAATATTACATACAAATCTACTGTGATTGCCTGATGGACTTTATGTTCATATTTGTTTGAGTTACCTTAGAAATGCTTTACTCTTTGTATATACTACATTTAAAGCAGAAGCTATTTATGCATGTTTTTGGTGTGTGAGATGGTGTTAAAGGGTGGTTTAGTTAATTTATTAATTAAACCTAGAACTTTAGGTTCCATGTATGTATGTTTTGTTAGTTATTGGTTTCAGAATTTGTTTCTAAAGATTTTTGACTCATCCATGATACATAACTTCATGAATTACTTCAAGTCATTATACATGGAAGATATTATTGATGCCCTAAATATAACTTTAACAAATGATAATATATAAATGGCTTAAATAACGTCAAAAGAGCTGGTTTAATTAAATTCAATAAAATGCACAGAGCTCAGATAGTCTTCTTGCAGGAAACCCACTTACTGGCAAAGGATTTGCAAAAATTATCATTTAATGGTTTTACAGTTCTCATGGATTCCTGCTTTAAAACCAAAAGGAGAGGTACTCTTATACTATGGAATAATACTTATACACTACCTAAAATTTTAAACACCTTTTCAGATAAAGACAGAATATTAAGCTTAGTAGTGCTAGAAGTTAATAAGAAATGCTTCACACTGGTAAATACATATTGGATTCCTGGTCTAGGAACTAAATATGTGAATAAATACTTGGATCTCATTACTTTACATGCAAAGGGAGAAATTATTCTGGTGGGAGATTTCAATTGCTTGTTATCAGATGTAGACACCTCTAAAAATAGTAAGGTTAAACTAACGACACAAGCTAAAAAGCTAAACAGCTTTATAGCCTCAATAAATTATAGAGACATACATAATTTAAGAGTTCAAAATTCACTTCAATACACTCACTATTCTTTCCGATTTGGCACACAAACTAATATTGAAAAGATTTTTGTGTCTAACACTCTTTACTCTAAAATAAGTGATGTAATACAGTCATGTCCACTTTCTGACCACAATGCCTTTTTGTTCAGCTTGACTGTGAAAAAAGATGCTATGATAATTTTTCAAAGAAATAAATGCATTTATGGAAAACAACAATAATGGTAAAGTAACAGATATCATACTCTGGGATGCATTAAAAGTTCACATCTTTAGTGGAGTTAAAGCTTGGTATTTTCAAAGGAGAAAGGAATGAGACAAGGAAATTTCTGATTTAAAAGCCAAAATAGATGAGTTGAAACTAAATTTAAAATCAAATGATAAAGCAGTACGTACTGAAATTTCTAAGTTAAACCACAAATATTTAGAAATATTGAATCATAGGGTTGCTATGAGCTTAGCAAAGATTAAACTACAGTCCTATTCAGTATATACCAGACATTTACATAAATTAACTATCAGATACAAACAAATTAGTAAACAAAATCACATTAATGAAATTAAATACAAGAATAATAACACAGTAAAAAGAACAACTGATTTAGGAGGTATATTAGAAGCCTTTAGAAATTATTATCGGTCAATGACATGCAATCACCACTAATTCAGATGATGTAATAGATAAATTTCTACAAGAAAATATCAATACTAAACTATCAAAACAACAAAATAGTACCATAAATAAACAAATAACCTTAGCAGAAGTGAAAGAAAAAGTTAAAAATCTGAAGGATAATAAAGCCCCAGGGTTAGATGGGATAATCCCAAAAATATATAAAATTCTTCCAGAGCACACAATAAAGTTATTATTAAACACATTTTCCATGGTTAAATGAGACTTAATTTTCCCTCCCCAGTGGAAGTACTCAATAATTTCTCCCATTCTGAAACAAGGTAAGGACCCCCAACTATGTTCATCCTATAGACCCATATCATTGTTAAACATTGATTATAACATTTTCATGTCTATCCTGACCAAAAGACTAAAGAATATATTACCCAATTTAATACACTTTGATTAAACTGGCTTTATCTTACATAGAAGAGTGCACAACAATATTATTAAGCTACTATCTCTAATAGTCATTACAAACAAAACCAAGAAACAATTAACTATTATTAGTCTGGATATTGATAAGGTGTTTGATTCCCTTAGTTGGTCATACTTACAAAAAATCTTTAAAGAATTTTACTTTATTTCAGATTTCACTAAACTGATATTAAATATTTATAGTGATTCTAAAGCTTTTGTTAAGATTGGTTCATGTATGTCATCCCCAGTAAAAATTCATACGGGAACTAGACAAAGTTGCCCTCTATTCCCATTATTTTTCGCTTTATCAGTGGAACCTTTTGCATTTATTATAAATAACCCAAATATCAAAGGACTTCAAGTTAATGAAGGATACTGTCCAAAAGTTCATCTTTTTGCTGACGATATTCTACTAACATACAGTGACATAGAAGGCTCTTTACAACATATCATAAATGCCATAACTCTATTCAGAAAAATCGTAGGGCTCAATTTTAATCAAAATAAAACCAAAACACTTCTAATCAATAAGAAAATAAATAGCAATTTGCAAAAATACAATACATTCAGCTGGGAAAATGATAAGATAGATTATTCAATAGTTAAGCGCTTACTTCCCTTTATAATTACAGGACTTCCTCAGAACAAGCTTGAAAACATACTCGTAAAAGATTCCTAAAACCCAGCCTTATATAAACTTTTAATTGGTTGCCAATTAAGCCTAAAAATGGCACACCCAATAAAACGCCAAATACTCTTAAAAAACAACCTCTGGAAGGTCTGTGTGAGAAATGCCAATAAATAATAACATTGGAAAAAATCAAATTCCTAAAATGTAAGGTTTTTACTTAGAAACCACATGTGATGAAGGCAAATACTTTACATTGTTAATAAACTTAAAACCCTAACATCAAACAATTCTCCTCATAAACATTTCATATACCATTTTAATAATCAGCAAAAAAACATAAATAATAATGAGTATTAAAATGCAATTGTAAAAATAATGAATTCACTAGCCTAAAAAGTACTTTAATAAATATATTTAATTCTTTATTCTATTTATTATATTAAATTTTAAAATAAATAAAAAATTAAGACACATTTTGGGATAATTTTTCTGTGAGTATTTATATACATGAACAAAACGTAACAAAACAACAAAATAAAATAAATAGAATAAAGAATTCAATTAATATTTATTAAGGTTTTATTAATATAAAGTACTTTTTAGGCTAGTGAATTCACTATTTTTACAATTGCGTTTTATTACTCATTATTCTTTATGTTTTTGCTGATTATTAAAATGGTATATTAAATGTTTATGAGGAGGATAGTTTGATGTTAGGGTTTTAAGTTTATTAACAATGTAAAGTACTTGCCTTCATCACATGTGGTTTCTAAGTACAAACCTTACATTTTAGGAATTTGATTTTTTCCAGTGTTATTATTTATAGTCATTTCTCACACAAACCTTCCAGAGATTTTTTTTAAGAGTATTTCGCTTTTATTGGGTGTGCCATTTTTAGATTTAATTGGCAACCAATTGAAAGTTTATATAAGGCTGGGTTTTAGGAATCTTTTATGTGTATGTTTTCAAGCTTGTTCTGAGGAAGTCCTGTAATTGTGAAAGGAAGAAAGCGTTTAACTATTGAATAAACACTTTTCATTCAGCTGTTCAAGTGACTGGCTCTACATTTCTGGAGTTGTTCTGAAGTTGATTTTTTATCCTCCCATGTTTTGATTACTTTTGACCCAGCTCTTTGGAATTACTCCATAAAGATTAATGATGAACCATTATCTAACGATAATAAGAAACAGTTATTAAATTCAATAAAAACATCTCATCATTTTTATATTGGAGACTATATACCTGGAGATTTATTCATAAAAGTGTTTACACTCCACACAGAATTGACCTTATAACCAAGAGTAATGAAAGCAGATGCTGGAGGTGTGGTGATATTCTTGAAGCCAACTGGGTTCATACGTTCATCGAATGTGAAACTCTCACACAATATTGGAGTGATTTTAGACATTTCATAAAAGCCCTATGGTCTGATAACTATCAAATTACTATCTCTTTGATATTATTCAATTTTCCTACCCCAAGTTTAATTCCTAGACATCAGTTAGCTGTTCTTTGGTTAATTCTAGCTATTGCTCGAAAAATAATTACATTGAACTGGAAAAATAAGCAAGATCTTATGTTTACTGAGTTTATTTCAATAGTAACATTTGTATGTAAAAAAGAAATGCAAACTTTTTATCAGGGATCATCAATTGTAACATACAAAAGATTAGCTTGGCAAACATTGGAAAGATTGTTAGATAAATATTAATTACCTTTCTTGGATAAAACAAATGTTTATCATGGATATTTGTATACTGTGTAAATAGTTATTATGTTTTATATTGTTTATTTCTAATACTTTATGTCCATGTTTATTAACAACATTTAATAAAAATGTTTTTGGAAAAAAAAAGCTACATAAAAGAGAGTTTAGTGGTTTAATACTCTTATTTTCAATAAACTGCTGTCAGAATATCAAGTTATTTTCCTTTAATTTTTACATTGCTTTGATATTGAAAGAATCTAGGCAATCAGGGAAATATGCTATAGGGGATATAAGAAATAGAAAATCAAAATCGTTTAATGCTGTAATTACAATCAATTACATTTTTAAAGTTATTAAATATTTGATGAATGCCATAAGAAAAAATGATCAAACTTATTATTAAATAAACAAAATTCATGAAAAAGCCATTGAACTCTACTTATTCCATATTGTTCCTTAAATTGATTTTCTATAGTTCTGACATCAGTTATATGAATCTCATGTATTGTTTTCCAGCCAGATATATAGGTAGGTGTGATCCAACGTAATAGTACATTAATTATTATGGATTTAGAATAAACATCTAAGCTAGGGAATGCTATCCCATTACTGCTTTAAGCTCTAATGTGCCATTTATATGCAATCCTAGGTTTTAAGGGGAACAATAAAAAGGTAAGTAGCATGGAATCTAATTTTTTAATTAAGTTTTTGGGAGGGGGTAGTAATATCAATGACTGTATATAAAATACAATTTTAGGTAAAATTATTTTAATTAAAGAGAGCCTGTCCTCCATTGTGAAGAACATTTTATTCCATCTTTTGATTAGTTCAATAATGGTGGTTATTAAATTATTGTAGTTTAGCTTAACAGACTCTTTCCATGTACTCTTTATACTGACACACAAATATTCCAATACATAATTCTCCCAATTAGGCTATTCTCTCTTAGGTTTTTGTTGATCTTTTTGTTAATTAGTAATGTTTTGGATATATTATGATTAAATTTAAGCCCTGAAATTCTTTCAAACTTGCTTAAGGAATTTATAACATCATGCAAAGAACCATCAATGTCACCCAACATTAACAACATATCATCAGCAAATAATTGTATCTTACAACAATAGTCCTTATTAATTTGATAGCCTTTTATATTTGGTCGTTTCTAATATATGTAGCAAAAGGTTCCATTGAAAGAGCAAACAATAATGGTAACAAAGGAAAACCTTGTCTAGTTCCCTTAAGGATTTCTACTGGTGAGGATAGACATGATCCGATTTTCACATAAGTTTGTGCCCTACTATAATTTTTCATTAATAAGTTGACAGAATCTGGGGAGAATTCAAATTCAATCAGAATTCTTTGTAGATAAGACCAACTATTAGAATCAAAAGCCTTATCTATATCTAAGCTGATAAGTTATTTTTTGTATTTGCATGCTATGTCTATTAATAGCATGCAAATGCAAAAAAAAAAAAAAAAACTAACAATTATCAGCTTAAATATAGAAAAGGCTTTTGATTCTATTAGTTGGTCTTATCTACCAAGAATTCTGATTGACTTTAAATGTACGGCCACGGTGGTGCAGTGGTTAGTGTTGTTGCCTCACAGCAAGAGGTTCTCCAGTTCGATGCTGGAGTGCCTTCTGTGCGGAGTCTGCATGTTCTCCCTATGGCCACATGGATTTCCTCCAGGTGCTCTGGTTTCCTCCCACATCCCAAAAACATTCTGTAGGTGGATTGGACACTCTAAATTGGTGTGAGTGCGTGCATGTGTGTGCCTTCTGTGGAAGGTTGGGCACCGGGATGGAAACTAAACACTGTAAAACTCCACTGCCAATCATGAGCAGACAGGTGATCCACTGTGGCAACCCCTAACTGGGAAAAGCCAAAAGAAGAGGATGCTATGTTTATTAATGATAGCAATTTAATAATGTTATCTTGCAATTTTGTATGAAGAATGAACCCTGTCTGATCATTATGCATTAGTTTAGGTAATATTTTCTTTAACCTATTAGCTACTAATGTAATGAAAATGTTATAATTAGTGTTTAGTAATGAAATTGGCCTATATGAATCACAAGATTTGGGGTCCTTACCTTGTTTTAATATGGGGGAATTAATTGAGTATTTCCACAATGGGGGTATTAAACAGTTTTGCTTAACCATAGTAAAGGCACTCCTCATTTTTTTTTATTATATATTCAGGAAAAATCTTATATAGTTCAGGAATTATTCCATCCAGTCCAGGAGCTTTATTATCTTTTATTTTTTTTTTTTATTTGCTCTTTCATTTCTGTTAGTGTTAATTGTTTATTTAAATGTTATTTTGTTATCTTTATAGTAGTTTTTAAACACTTTTAATATGCCCATTAAGTTAGATGTACTCTTAACTAAACCATCACATTTATATTTAATCTCATTAATAAGATTTTGTTTATTTTTTTTTTATCTTACCGCTATTTTATGTAGATATTTGGGATTTACAGCATAAGATTGTAATTTAAATTTTTCCAGGTTTATGACTACCTTATGATTCAGAATTTTGAAGTATTTTTGATTTAACTTAGTAATTTTATGTGCTACTTTATTTGGTTTGCATCCATTTTTATCTTATCTATATTTTTTGTAAGTCTAAAAGTTCTTTGTCTCACTCTCTTCTTTTTTTAAGGTACCAAGATTTTATTCTACCATATATATAAACTTTAAAAGTGTCCCATAGTATAGTATCAGTCACTTCACCATTATCATTTGTTTCTATAAACATGTCTATTTCTTTCATTATCCATTCCCTAAAGTCATTTAACTTAGTTATGTAAGCAGAAATTCTCTGTAGAAATCTTAAATCATCTGTACGTGTAGTTAATGTAAAGTTTATACCATTATGGTCTGAGAGTGGACAAGTCATTATAGATAACGACACTTATTTTAGAGTATATATTATTTGATACAAAGACCTTATCAATGTTTTGTTTATGTACCAAACTGATATGAAGCATGCATGTTCTGAACTTTATAAAGTCTGAAACCCACATGTATGGCATTATTTAATGATTCCAATTCTCAGAGAATTGCAAGAAAAGCACAGATTTTATGAGGAAAAAACAAAAATATCATGCAAAAATCTGTGCATACTGTGAAAATTTGGACACTTGAAAGGTATGCTAGTACACATGAGTAAGGTAATACAGTGATATATATATATATATACACATATGGTTACAACCATGAAGAATAAATGCTGACTTGAACAATTGCTTTTTTGTGCTGTAAAAAAAAAAAAAGTAAACGCTCAAGAGAATGTTCTTCCTAACAAAGTTTCTGCCAGCAATTTTTTGAATGGGATTGTAATAATTTGGGGTAAAGGAATTTGCGCTTGTCCCACTCTTCTGTGATCTTGGATTTAGTATATATAATTAACAGGGGGTGTATGGGCCACATGGAGGGTGCTGCAGGAATTCTACCCCTACAAAAAAAAAAAAAGAGAGAGAAAGTAATTGTTTGTATCCCTGGCATATACTTATATGAGTGTTCTCTCTAAACTGATGGCATTTTAGAGGTTTGCTCATGAGTGTTTGCTGTTTCATGAGACATTCTTATACACACACACACACACACACACACACACACACACACACACACACACACACACACACACACACACATCTATGACAAAGTATCTCCATGCATGCAAAATGAACAAATCCACAAGGCACATGAAGCTTTTAGAATTTTCAGAAAGCTTACTTTGTTCAAATAAGCTGAGTAAATTGAATTATTCTGTGATATAGTCATATTTCATGGCACAATTTTAAGTATCTTAACTGATTAGCAAAACGTATTAGATTTTAGAGGTAATGAAAACCCAGCTTTGATGTTTTTTCAGGTAAGAGCTTTTCTTTACATTTCATATCAGGGTATTTTGACAATTTGAAAAAGCATCCTATTTGTATAAGGAAAGCAAACACTTTTCTTTTCTTTTCTGATAAATTATAAAAGAAAAGAAAAATATGACAAGGATTGCTTTTAGATCTTCTTTGTTTTAATATATGTATTGTTAGGGTAAGGGTTTTGTACTGTAATATGCAGGGCTGAGAATGAAGGCAGTGGCAGGAAAATCTGGTATACATACCTCTCAAACACTTACAGCAAGAAATCGTGACAAGGCCTAAAATAATGGGGGGTGGACAATGGCACAAAATAAGGACAGAATGTAATTATTGCTCTTTATAACTTAGGGAGTTGGTAGATTTGTTTTAACATCCATGTTCTGAAGGATATAAAGTCTGAAACTCACACGTATGACATTATTTAGTGATTTGCTAAAAAAATACACATTTTATGAGGAAAAGATAAAAATATCATGCAAAAATCTGGGCCTTCTGTGAACATTTGGACAGTTAAAGAAATAAATGAAAAGATGCCAGAACAAGTGTTCCTAAAATCCCAACAGTTTTATTGTTGTAAGCACTTTCGTTCATCCAATGTACTGTGAACATCTTCCAGCAACATTTCCCAACATCCATTTCATTAAATAGCTATATCAATTAACAAATACTTAGAATCCATCTATAGTGAAATACTGCATTTTCAAAGAATAAAAGGTGCATATGCATACATATTAGGTAATAATACAAATTAATGCACAACCTACAAAAAGGACATAATAATGCTCAAAAAGTCAAGAAATACAAAACATTATAAAAATACAATTAAAAATAAAGAAAGAAGGAATTAACACTAAATAATGGCCAACCACAAAACCTAAGAACCGCATTTAAACACATCCTAATGTGCCTATAACGTAATCAAATTGTTTAAAATCAGACTTACATCAGTGGGTCACAATTGATTACCCTCACTATCTTTCTAGAGACTTCAGCTTCAGTACACATTTTATGGAACAATATTCATTTAGGTCTGGGAAAACATAGGCATTCATTCTTAATTGTACAGCAAAAACGTCTGCACATACGGCTAGTGCATGGCCAAACCAAACCAGAATCCAGTACACAAGCGGCCAGCACCAAGATGTAATAAGCACAACAAAACAGAAATAATGTAAAATATTTATTAGTCCCTGACCGGTTTCAGAAAACCTGCCTTCCTCAGTGGGATATATAAAAAAACCCATATAATCATACCATTTATATAGTACAAACCCTCCAATGAAAAGTCAGACTCACATATTAAGTCATTTCCTATAGCAATTATTAATATATTTACCTAGAAAATAAACAGATAATAATAAATGCCATCATCTTGTAGATTATAAATCACAACATGTATACATTTTATAAGTGATCATTGAACCCTTGTGAGAAAAGACCCCCCAGTTTTATAATCCAATATTTCTCTTTTCTATTTAGAATTGAATTCCAACCTTGTAGAGGAATTCAGTGTTTGGGACATATATCTTTGGACAGTATGGTGATTACATGTGCATTACTTTTTTGTAGCGGAAGTTTGGCTGTTCACATATTACTTTTGGCTTGATCTCTTTTTTAGTGTTTGGTGTGGGGTATTATTATCCGGCCTCATCATTCACATATATTCTTTTTATGGTTCGGTGTTCAGTTATTAACCATACAGGCACTAGTGTGGGACTACCATTCTGTGTGAGACTATATTGATCTTAAAATTTATCTTTTGGGCAGGAAAATAATTGGGATCAGTATTTTGCTGGCCATGGTGTTTGGGTAATGACGTTGACATTTTAGTTCTTACCGTGGTCGCAATAGATCCAATTTAGTGCTTGGAATACATAGTATAGTGGCTACACCTGCATAGAAATGTTATATGATTGCACTTCTTGTAGTTAGTACTGGTGAATTGCTTCAAGTTTCCATGTTTGGATATAGTATATGTGTAACTGAAATTTGTTTAGATGTTTTTTAAGTTGCTCTGTAATATGTTATACATCCTGATATAGCAATTACTTAGAATGTGTCTGAACACATATTATTATTTACAAGTATATATTTGGCAGTGAGGGAATATTTAGATGTTACAGGCAGCTATTTTAGCACAGTCTGTTCTATTGTTTGGGCATATATGATGCTTTAAAGGGGAATAATATTGGGTCGCAGTGTGTCCCTATGTTATGATACTAGCAATCCCATTTGGTCTCTTAGTTACACACTATTATGTTTAATAATTGGGACCATCTTTGTATTGAAACATACTTAGAATTTGTCTTCTTATATTCCCTATAATTTGAGTTGTAAAGAAGGGGGTGACTTTGTATGGCCCTAGTTGAAACAAACAGCCCTGTTTACAACAGTTGATATTTTTTGTTTTGGTTTCTATTGATACAGGGCTACTTATCAAGTAGTATATTTATCAGGGGACCATTATTTCTATATAGATAGGGGCCTGTTAATGGTCTCACACACTACCAATCAAAATATTTTGGATTTGTTGTGTATGTATAATAATATTTTTTGTATGCTTTCCTTGGTCTTTCCCATAGTGATACATAGGGGCAGTTGGACTTTTACCTTTTTTGGTTGTGATCATCTTGTCCCTGTTAACTTTCGTACCCTATTAGGAACATTTGTATGGTGAGGGAGGTATTTGGTTATATCTCTCACATACTGATTATTTGTTCATAGTAATATAGCAACTTTAGGGCATATTTTGGAGCAGATTATTAGTCCTCTGGTGTAGCATTGGTGGATGAGTGTTCAGTATTTTTGTACCATTTAGGCATTTGGGTTGTAAACCAACAGATTGTGAGCTTATTATTTTTATGAGGAATGTGACCGATTAAAAAACGTTTATTAGAAGGGGGTACCCTGAAGACCTTTTGGATCAACTTATGTTAGAGGTCAGCAGGAAAAGGAGTGTGGGTCATTTTAAACTAATTCTTTGGAAAGGGCATCTAGGGGATCAGTATGTTGAGGTAATCCAACAGGAATCACAAACTAACCTGTTAAGGAATGACACTGTTGCTAGTAGTTATAATATTAGTTTCCTAACACCTTTTTCAATAGATGCCACTGATTTAAGAGACATCTTAGTTAAGAACTGGGCATTTATAGTTGAGGATAATACCATTTTTAAAGTCTTAGGATGCAGACCTCCTATTACATTTAGAAGGGGATGCAACCTGAAAGGCATTTTGGAAAGGAACATAACATCAAGGACAGGGATTTGGGGTATGAAAAAGTGTGTACAATGCCATTATTGTAAGTATATTAAGGTCAAGGTCGACTTTAACATTCATAATAAGATCTATAAGATAAAGGGGAAATTCAATTTTGAAACAACAGGGGTAGTTTATCTTGCTGTGTGTCGACAATGCAATGTTTTTTATATAGGAAAGACCGAGTGTGCATTGAAACAAAGGATTTAGGAACATCAATACCAGATCACTAGACACGCTAGTATTAATGCACTAGCCAAACACATAGCGGAGAATCCTATGCATGTTTTTCAATATACTATCATAGAACAGGTTGATAGGAACAATAGAGGAGGCCCATGGGAATTGAAGTTAGAAGAGCAAGAGTTCTTATGGCAATTAAGAACGAATGCCTATCTTTTCCCAGGCATAAATGAATATTGTTCCATAAAATGTGTATTGAAGCTGAAGTCTCTAGAAAGATAGTGGGGGTAAGTTATTGTGACCCACTAATGGAAGTCTGATTTTAAACAATTTTATTACATTTTAGGCACACTAGGATGTGTTTAAATGTGGTTCTTAGGTTTTGTGGCTGGCCATTATTTAGTGTTAATTCTTTCTTTCTTTATTTTTAATTTTATTTTTATAATGTTTTGTATTTCTTGAATTTTTGAGCATTATTGTGTCCTTTTTGTAGGTTGTGCATTAATTTGTATTATCATGTAATATATATGCATATACATTTTTTGTTCTTTGAACATGCAGTATTTCACTTTAAAAATAGATGGATTCTAAGTATTTGTTAATTGATGTAGGTATTTAATGAATGGGATGTTGACAAATGTTGCCTGAAGCATCTTAACATGTGGACAGTTGAGAGGTATGCTAACACTCACAAGTAATGTGTTACAGATATATATATATATATATATATATATATATATATATATATATATATATGTATCTATATCTATCTATATATATATATATATATATATATCTATATATATATATATATATATATATATATATATATATATATATATATATATATATATATATATATATATATATATATATATATATATATTTATAAAATGCAACAGAAAGCAGCACATAAACTATGGCCAGGGCGAACAAATTCTTCACTCAACAGCAACGATAATCCAAAAATACTCAGCTGCTTCACACGAAGAATGCTCAGTTACGGCTTTCCTAAAAATATTTATTTAAACTAAAAGCAATCAAGAAAGATAAAAATGTCCTCGTGGATCAATAAAGTGGGTAAGTGTTTTCGGGTTTCATCAATAACCCTTCCTCGGATCCTTCTGTCCACCATTACTTCTTCTATTTAAAAAGTATAAGGAACCAATGAAACAAAGACTTCAAAGCCAACTCCCATGGTTGGTTTGATCACATGCGTCTACTCAGCCTCCGCCCCTTCAAAGCCGGCTTCATGGAAAACGTAGTATTTAGCCCTGGTAGTCTATGGGCTCTTAATCTACCAATCCAACGCATTTCTTCTTGCTCCAATTTATTATTTAAATCTCCACCTCTTCAGATGCATATATAATCTGTAGAACTCTAAAAGTGAAGCTGTGCCCAACATTCCCCCTTATGTGTTTCGCTAAGGGATTTTTGTAGTCACTTAACCTAATGTCGCTGATATGTTTAGATAGTCTCACCTTCATTTGCCTCACAGTTTTGCCTACATAGTAATGGTCACACATTGAGCATGTAGCCAAATAGGCGACGTTCTTTGTGGTACAATCAGCATACAAATCACTCACATATTCAATTCTGGTTACTGGGTGAATAAAACTTTTTGCTGTGCATATATATTTGCACATAGTACACCTTCTACAAAGGAAAATTCCTCTTTTTTGGGATTTGGCACATGGAATAGAGGTTTTATCTTTGCACAGGATCTGTTTAAGGTTCTTAGCATTTCTAAAACCAAACTTTGGGACATCTCCAATGATCCCCTTGAGTTTCTCATTGGATGTCAGTATTTTCCAATTCCCCTTTATAATGTCACATATATTACCTGTATCGACCGTATGTGTCAGAGTCATTCTTAGCTGTCACTCTTGATCCTTATGTCTCACATGATGGGTCAACTCTTGTCTCCTTTTGAGATACGGCTTACCCTCACCATCTCTCTCACTTCTCACATGCTGTTCCATCAGCTTTACCTCTTTCTTCCTATAGCCTCTTTCCATAAAGTGGCTTGACATATCATCCATTGCTACTTCACAAGCCATATCATTGGAATGTAACCTTGACATTCTCAAGAATTGTCCCCTCATTATGTTGTTGTAGGTGTATCCCAGATGCATGCTATTTCTTAGAAGGATACTGTTTTTCCAACATTCCTTCCTATGGGTGGGGACCTCAGTCCCACTGTTTCCATCTATGCACTCATGGGCTTGCGATTTCCAAACACCCTCCCCGTCACAGGTGTTCACCCACCCCATATGTCATATACCACCCCTGTATGCATCTTGTTTGTCTTGTCTGTTTACCTTCCCAACCTACCTCCCCAAATATACCTACTTCCCCTACCCCACATTCCACTCTCACCTGAAAAAAAAAAGGGGCAATCTGCTCCCAAAAAAAATTACGCCCCATACATAGCTGCCCATTTTGCACACATGTCCACTGGACACATAAAATGTAATTTAATTGGCATTACAACATACTTTGTTGTCCTCACCCCTCTCTCAGGGGTTGAAGGTTTCATATCTACCTCAAAATTTATTCCATATGCACAGCTGTTGCTGTTAAACAAATGGGCAGCTATGGACCTTCCCTACACCTGTCATGCACATGCCGAGCTATTTTCCATACTGTCTTTTCCTCTTTGTGCCCCTTTTTCACCACTTTCCTATCTCCCCATTTTTCTTTTCTTTCAAAGAAATGAGCACTGGGGTTAGCGGGAGTAAGCACTTTTAAGCAGTAGTTAGTGGGTTTGAGCGAGTGTGCTCTTGTTTGCACTTAGCTAAGCATTGCTAAGCATCGTGCAAACCCACGCAAACCCACTTACAACTGCTTAAAAGTGCCTTAGTCACTCTGTGTATGAGGGCCCTTGTTCTGCTCCAGAGCAAAATAAAACACCTCTGTCAGTCTCGAACTCCGGACCTTATACACACTATGAGGTACCACTAAGCCATAGTAGAAATACAACAAGTTGGTGCTGAAATAAATATATCATGCATCAAAATGAGTGAATGTAAAGGAAAAATAGGAATGCCATACCACACAACTTGTTCTGTGGATCTTTACCAACAGTTGTGGAATTACATTGCATGACTGTGATAAGAGAAGCAGCCATTCTAGCAAGAAATAATGTTACACCATCACTTTACAACCCCGCACAGTATCACAGCAGGACAAACACTGGCATATCTATTTAGGGCAGCGGCCATACCTCCCAACTGTCCCTAATTTTCAGGGATGTCCCTGATTTTGACACAAATTTTAGCTCTGTCCCTCTGAATCCCTCCTAAAACTATTGACGTTGACGAGAAAGGTGGTGAATTACACTTAATGAATAATGACAATAATTAAGAGTTAGACACTTCTTTTACTTCAGAAAAGGTGTATTAATTAATATGCTCTGATCCTCTCAATGTTTCAACTTAATGGCACTAACATTTTAAAGGTGTCCCTGACTTTTTCTTTACTTTTCCCTGAGTCTGTTGAAATATGTACCTGAGTGTTTGAGAGGTCTGGCAGAGGCAGAAACACAAAGGCATATCAGCCTTTCTGCTGTTACACACTGTGCAAATAGCTTTGGAAGGAGTTTCGGAAGCATACCCTTATGTAGGAATACAGCACTGAAATACAAATGGATGTAGCTATGTACTGGTAGCAACCAACTGTAACAACGCCATTGCTCTATTGCTGAAAAGACGTGTGGTGCACAGACAAAAAAATATCAGGCTATTCTCTGGCTACCATGTGGATAGGTCCACAGTTGGGAGTTACGCAGACAGACTACTTGCCTTGATAAACTAGCAAGTACACAGCAACCCTGTAAGTCCAGCAAGATAAAATCCACACAATACTTACGCTCTCTGTACTTCTGCACCTCTACCCAAATGTAGAATATACCTGTGTGTGCAGGGTCTACCAAGGATGTAGGTAAGCATACTCACTGTACTGAAATGTGTCCAGTTTTTCTGAGCAGTTTGTGCTAATGTCAACACTAAAAAAGCACAAACTGTTTAGAACTGAGTAAATGAATATTCACAGTATAGCAGTTCACAAACAATTCTTGTGCCAAAGGAATACATCTCAATAACTAGCTTTGTATGGCAGTTAATTGTAAAAGTTGAAAAGAAAGTACATCTTTCCATGTATCTTGGGGTAGCATTGTGAGGGGTGAGTACATTTCTACACTGACAAGTTGGTACTGGAAGCAGCAACATTAGGTCTGAGTACAAAATGTAAATCTCTGGCTACACCCCTGGCTTCTGATATAAGAACTATAACAACCTTACGTCTTAAACAATGATGTCCACAGCAAGCAAGGATGATCTCTATCTTAGAAAGCTGAAAGGGCCACACCTACCTGAGTTATCAATGTATAGTACTGGGTTGCTATGACAGTGATTACTGCAATTACTACACAGCAGGCTGCATGCAATTAGCAAGTGGTGGCCACTAATTGGTGCAGAGGCCATCACATGCTCATGTGCAAATACCTACAAAAGCAGGTTGCAATCTCTGCCAAAAAACTCAATCACTCTATTGCAGAGAGTGACGGAGAGAGAGACAGAGAAAAGGAAAAAGAAAAAGAAATATTACCAAATCATACAAAGGATAGGTATGTAACACATATGTATTTACTGGCATGTAGTAGATGTTATTGAAGAATAGTCTAAATAATGTGAACCATTCATATGTGACAGCAGTACTTATTTATGCATAGATGTTCTGCTTAACTGCTGCTATGGACAATATAGTGTGTACCTGTGGGCAGTGGGACATACCAGTGAAATGTGTAGCTCAGCATTAAATGTCAAAGATCTGATCCATGTTATCTGTGTTCTGTACAGTAGTGTGGCCAATGGCTGTTGGGGGATTAGTGCTGACATTATATAAACATGGGTGTGACAGAACAACACATGCATGATAGTCATATTAAAGTGTAGCTTAGCATTGGCAACTGCTATATCAGTCTAGTATGCTTATCTAGCATTTGTAGCCATATGTACCCCCCTAATGTTAGTGTGTGTTCATATGTGACATCTGTTTGTGTTGCAGCAAGGCCCAATAGTTCGGCTGTGAGGTCCAGGGTGGAGATATATATGTTGGTGAAGGTTAGTATGCACATATTTGTATGTAGGTTTTAGTGTGTGACAAACAAGACAGCATGCAGTGCTGGTATATGACATGTGGTGGTTAAACACTGTGGGTGGTTTGTTCAGTTTGTAATGTTGAAGCCAGTGAGGCCTGCTAAAGCTACCTGGGCTGTGAACACCTTCAATGCATTTATCCCAAGACTGTGCGATTTTATTACATTACTGTACACCTCACATCCTTTGTATAATTGATATTCTCACTATGAAAGGTGAAATGTATATGTGCCTACATATATATGTATATGTACACCAATGGATGTGTATATGTATATATATATATATATATATATATATATATATATATATATATATATATAGTTATATATACGCATACACACCTACACCTACGTTTTTCAATAGATTATCTGTACTGTTAACTGACTGTGATGGTCAATGTGTTTGTGAATATGTCAAAGATATGTATCTGTGGGATAGCTTAGTGGGAAACTGTTTATGTCATGGTATTATGGGTCTTTGCTTTGATCCTAACAAAAGCTGTGTATTTTGTTGCTAGGCAGAAAAAGTGCTATTGCATACAGTGGGATTAAATCCCTTGGTTTTAACTAGGGTGTGTCATTGGGGGCTAAATCATTACATCTATGATTATTGATCGGTACTGATGTTGAATCCAAATCCTGTGTGTACTGTAGTACTACTTGAAGCTCTGGACCTGTACAGCAAATTATGTTGTATATCCACATTGCTTACATCCACTGTTTTGTGTGGTCCCTGTATTCATCACAGATTACATTTCTCAAGATTAAGGTTGTGTAAGTACTGACACACAGTACTGTATAGTACACACTGACAGCTTATCTGGGTTGTCATACCTTTGTGTCCTGGTATTATGTCTGATGTGTGTGTGGGTATGTCTGTAACATGTACTTTGACATATGTGTGGTAAAACATTTAACTGCGTATCTAGCAATATTCATAGTGTACTACAGCAGTATGCAACCTATATTCCCAATTGTGCACATATTTTGGACACGGGTTTGCCATTAACAAGTTGTGTGGTATAATAGTAATACATTTACTGGACGTTACACTCATTGTGATGGATGATATATTTCTTTACACATCAGCTTGATGTATATCTGCTGTGGCTAGGTGGTGCATAGTGTTGCATACAGTGTGCCAGGTACTCTTGTATAGTCTTATATAGTGATTTTATTTTGTTGCTGTGCAGAACATGGTTCATTAGATTGAGAGTGAGCCAGGCACTTCCAAGCAGTTGTGTGGTGAGCAGTGATAAGTGGCAGTTAAAGTGTTTCACTCTCGGTTAGCTAATAGGTTGCTATATATGGCAGTTCAGTGATAGCTGTACTGTATAATGTTAAATGTGCCATATGACTTGTTCAGACATATTTTCATATTTATGTCTTCCAGGGATCATGGCACATCACAGGAACCCCAGTTACAGTAGTGCTGAAGATGATATAATTACTACCAGTATGATTCAGCAGTACAGGCTCATGTTCTCACGAACCAGCCAGGACCAGCAGGAGCATACTGCAATGTGGCAAGATGTTGTCCACAGGATAAATAAAGTAGGCCTGCATAACCAGACATATGAGCAGGTACACCACCACTGCAGTGATCTTCTCAGACATGTCCGTCAGCATGTTGCTGATGTGCGGAGACAACAGCTTGCTACAGGAGGTGGTGTTAATATCCATCCCCCCCTCACCAGAGTGTTGGAGCAGCTCCTGAGCCTGGTGGCACCTGCCCAACAACAACAGCAGCAGACATACACTATGTTGGAGGTTGGAGCAACCCAGCAAGCATACATGGAGCATGCAGGTAACATGGCACATCTGTAGACTACTGTTATCTGTATTGGTAGATCATGCATATGTGAAATGTGGAGTGTGTCGTTAAATGATGTGGAGCTTGTTGTTGTGCAATACTGATCATTTGGAACATAATATGTAGCCCTGTGATTGTAAACTGTTGTTGAGCTGTAAGATTGCAAACACACAGTAGCAATGCCACAGTTGTGGCCACTGACAAACTGTCCCATCTTTATGTAGGTCCCTCTGGGGTGACATCACGGCAGCGGACAGATGCTGGTGAGCGTGTTCTACATTTATTATTGTAAATAAAAATTGCATGTCATAGTTAAGATGTAGGCCATGTACACATGTAACACACCTACCCATAATGCATGCATCTCACTAATGTGATTAGCTGCCTCAAACACATGCAATACCCAGACCATCTCAAACAAATGTGGCTAGACTGTAGTGACCACTGGATAGGCACAGATGATACTCAACATGCACATAACATGCACATCTATTTCATACACAGAGCATTTTAACATGCTACACATAAAGGATTCCAAACCCTCTGTAAAGACACACTCCAGTATTCAAAATCTCATCCGCACATTACACATAATATTCCTGAGGGGTAGAGGCCTATCATCGTGCATTTCAGCACTCTGCAACACACTACACATTCATGTCGGGGAATGCTCCTTATTGGCCTCCTTACAAACTCATGTAACAACTGGTTGCGAAATGGTGAATGTAGCCAATATAGTACAGTTCTGGTACAGCATGAGTAGTGCTGGTTTGGGAAACATTTGTAGCCTTGAGTGACCACATGATGCTTCATGTTGATGGCCTATGGTACTATACCCCATCCAGTTATTGTAACCACAGTACTACACATAGCATTCATTGCTATACACCTTGTTATACACCTTAATGTTGAGTGTGTGCACACATATGCACCTCTAAACAATATGCATACCAATCTCCATTTGCACAACTGACACATATATGTCTTGTGATGCTATTGAGTGGCTAGGTCATATGACACACATTGGGTATGTGTAGTGTTTAAATATGCAGTTGTGTTTTAGCATGCCATGTCATGGATGACACTGGCATGTCCACAATATGATCTACACTCACCATAAGTACCATACATTGGGTATGTGGCCGAATGGTATTCCATCAATTATCCATGCACCACTGATGATGTTGTGTGAATACTCATCATGCTTGTGCTAAAAATGTGTCTACAATTATTTGCTAAAAACACCGAGGCTGTAATCAGCATTGGATACCTATCTGACCCACAGATACACATCCAGCCATGGTATGTACACCTTTTTGTTATGGTGCACAGTACATTACAGAGTTTTGAATACCTGCACAGCAATGTTGTGTCCATGTATGCATTGTGTTCCAGGGGGAGGCACATCACCTAATAACAAAACACATGCATCAAAGCCATGGATACTGTTAGTAACAAGGACTGTCTACACTTGCACTGCATGCTGTTGAGCAACACATGTCCTGCATGCTGACATGTGTGATATGACTCTTTTGCTTGTGATACTGTACCCCACCATCACCTGCTATTGTGTATGTTCTGAGATTGCTAGTGTTGAGTGTGTCTGCTTTAGGGAGGAGTGTATTTTTGTGAGTGTGCATGTGTGCATGTGCACATGTGCGCATGTGTGCATGTGCGCATGTGCATGTGCACATGTGGACCTGTGTGCATGTGTGCATGTGCACATGTGTGCATGTGTGCATGTTCGCATGTTCGCATGTGTGCATGTGCGCATGTGGTCTGACATCATGTTCAGGTCTTAAAGTGTGATTCCTGTTTCCTCTCACAGGTGCTGAAGTGGGGCTGGTACAGTAAAGCAGGGAGCCTGATGTCACTGAGACAGAAAGTGATCATGAGGATAGGTGTGTTGAGGCACAGGCAGGTTTGTCAGGGTCTGTTGTTGGGCCACCAATTGACAGTACATAAGTCTCCACCCCATCCATGCACACACTCATACTGCCTGTACATCCATCATCACCATTGCCCTTATCACTGGCCATGACAATGTGGTATCTATGGCACATGTATCAGGACACAGCAGCCATAGTCAGATGTCTGGAATGGTACCACGTAGGCAGATGCCCAGGGGTTCTCGTCAGAGCACTGCTGGTCATCATGCCCCTGGCAGACGTGCCATATCTCTTTCTACCACACACATGTTCCAGGCTGTCATGGAGACACAGACATGAATGGAATGGTACACCAGACAGGGACTAAGGGCACAGAGGGCTCATAAGACCTCTGTAAATGACAGTATCCATGACCTAGCAGGTGACATACATAATTACATTGAGGTTATTGATAGACGTTGGGGTGAGACATTGGATGTCCTCCACAATATCATGTCCATGTGTCAGGACAGTGCGGAACGGTTGAGAAGTCGACTTGGACATATGCCAGCAACATCAGCAGCTGGAGGTCGCTGTGGATGTCCAGCAAGTCACTGCCGCTCCCGTAGTGCCAGTACCAGCCCCAGCAATGTTGGGGGGGTCTGTACATAGACCATCTTAGAAGACCATGTGCACGTGTCTCTGGCCAGTCCCAGCAGGGACCTGGATCCAGTGGACATATATTAACCTCTTCGCATAGTACTCAGTCTGGATTAGTACCTGATACTGTCTGTACCACCCCTGCCAGGCACAAGTTCCATATCCATGGCCAGAGACGGTGATCTGTAAAGCCTTCCAGGTACAGTCTGTAGCTGTCTCACAAATCCCCGTATATAGCAGCCACATGGTGGAACTGTGTGCATGCAGACACACACACATAAACCAGAAACCTAGGGCAAACACATACCTGCACACATGACATCAACATTGGCCCATAACAGTACTCATGGCACTCACACACACACTCACACACACACGTCGATTGTATGGCTCAGTGTAGGCCTCTGGCAAACCAACAACACACTCTGTGCATATGATGAAACCTATGCCACCTCCTGTCATCTGTAACATTGATGCAGGAACAGGCTAACATGGTGCTGATGCACAGGTTGACTTTAATAAAGTATAGCAATAGTTGAATGTGTAACATGTTGTCAGCATTAAAGTGTAATGATATCCTTGAAGGTGTAGCTGAGCAAGCATGATGCATTAAAGCTGTAATTAGCAATGTTGTATTGTTTCAACCAGTGTTTATTCCAGTTGTGTTTTGTTTTTCCATGTGCCACTTAGCTGATGTGTGTAGTTGTATCAGCATGTGTTATACAGTGGACAGTAAGTGTGGTGTGTGTGTAGCACAAGTTGGCAGGTGTACATTTGTGAACATGGTGGAGGTGCACTGTCTGCATGTACATGCATAATGGACACATGGGCAGGGTGACATGCCCTATATTGGCCAGTGTTAACACTCCATACTTTCTATTGGTGTCCAGTATGCATTGTACTACACACATTTTGGAACTTGAGTACACATGTGTGTGTATGACACGGGTTGACACTGTGCTGCGGGTCATGCTGTTGTTGCTATCTGTCATTGGTTTGCATTACTAAGGTTAACACTGTCCCAGCTGCGTGATCCTTTATTAATGCATACTGTTCACCTACAGGATTGTATGGACCGTGCTATCACAAACACAAGAAATTCTCACTTATACAGTAAAAGTGCATTAGTCTCATGGGACCCTGCCATAAACTAAATATATAACAGAAGGTGTGAAGTTGTACCAAAAAAGAGTTACATACCAATAAGGGATAACCTGTCTGGTCAGTATCATTGGGAAAATACAATCCCTCAATAAGCATACAAGGCAAGCTTCAAAATACAAAATGGCAAGGATTCCAAAGACAACACTAAAGCTTTCTTCAGTGTTGTTCATAATCTACAGGGGAAATCTTAGATTGGGTCACAGTTAATGTAAATGGTCACAAAGGACACTTATTTGACTAACATTACCAATTCCTTGTCAGACAGTTTGAATGCAGATTTCACCACCCTGTCATTACACAAGGGCCACATTTCCAGACCTGAAGAATGTAAAACCTGATGATTCACAGACACTCTAGTTAAAACATCTCTTTAACAAAGTACACACCACAGTGGCAATGGTACTGGACAGTGTCCCTAGCTGTGTCATACACAAGCTGACATATGAAGTCACCACTCACATAAATGCTCTGTCCAGATGCAGCCTCGATACAGGTTATATACTTGTGGAATGACACACGGTAATGGTGTTCACAGTCCACAAGGGTTGAGCTACAATGTCTTCTTCTTTTTCTCCTTTCAGATGCACCCATTAGGGGTCACCACAGTACATAATTTCTTCCTGCCCTCTGCATCTTACGCTATCACACCATCCACCTGCATGTCCTCTCTCACCACAGCCATAAACCTCATCTTAGGCATTTCTCTTTTCCTGTTATCTGGCGGCTTCATCCTTAACATCTATTTCACAATATACTCGGCATCCCTCCTCAGCACATGTACAAACCAACTTAATCCTGCCTATCTGGCATGGTCTACTAACCTTCAAACCTGGCCTGACCCTCTAATATACTTATTCTTAAACCTGTCCACCCTCGTCACACCCAGTTCAAATGTTAACATAAATTGATTAAGGGTAGAACTACAACAGGTCCTGGAAACTCTCACCTTATAAGTCAGACCAATGTTATCTGGAAGGCTATGGAGCACAGCATTATGGAACTTATTAAAAGAGACATTATGAACCTGCAAACACTGCACCATACCCACTTAGGTTCTCTAAAGGCCAGATCATGACTCCTACACCTAGCAGACTTCAAGCCAGTCAACAAGGCTATAGGTGAGGGAGGGGAGGTCAACACAGCCAAGTTATAGTTCACCAGCAATTCATACCCATCCCACATACTGGTATTATACATAACCTCAACCGACTGACCATAAAATGATTGTTAGATGATGGCTTGACAACTGACGCACAGATGTATGAAACACAGTAACATTTGCAGCCTCCGTGTGCTATTCTATGCCAGTAACAAGTGGTATTCACCTGCACTCAGTCCTTCTACCACTCCTGTTTGGCATATAGCTTTCTTAGGTACAAGCAAACACAGTAGGGATATGTCTGCCCACGTTTGATGACAATGCATACTGTGGGCTACACTTTACTCTCCAGATGAGAAACACATCCTCCAAAAGGGTATCATACAGACAGATACCTGGTGTCAAACTCATGTTGTAAAGCTATAAGCCAAAGAAAGCATAGTTATCCACTTTTAGAAAACAAAGTATCCCCAGAGTACCACATAGGTAGTAGCCCCCAAAATGGGGAACAGATACTAATGTATACATAGAGCCATGTGTTAAGTCATCTCTCCTTTGATAATCACATTACCAAAGGGTTTTGGAAATCTCTCTGTGGAGCACATAAGCAATAAAGGGTGTGCATGCAGATCCACAGAGGTTGTTGCACACCTATAATGATTAGTCATCTTTGCCAGACTTTGCTTGCTTTGGAACAGGTTTCAAATATACCTCAAGCATAAACCCTCACTCACACTCTTCAATAGAAACTGTGATGAGTGGATGTGAAACAGAAGACATAGCCCAGGGATCACTGCAGTGGCTAAGCTTGTCACAAGCATACAGACGTGACCTAAGGTCTGGAAAGCACCAGTATGCTCTGGCAAAAATAACAGATGCATTCATGGAGAAAGCAGAGTACCCACCTATGAAATACTTAAGGTCACATGTATGTATATGGATTTGCCCCACAGCTACCTTACATATGTAATGCACATACAGTTGTCATTGTGATATGTCACACACTAGAAAAATCAAAACCCACTCCCCATTGGCCAACGGTGTCACACACAAGTGCGATATTCAAACCCTTACCTGACTACATTATAATACTACAACAATATGCATTTACACAACGCACTATACACATTACTGGGATGTCACCTTTCCACAGATGTATTTGTAGGATGGTGACATCATCAGAGTTGACAAAGATGAGTATACCACTTTTAAGGTGTGTGAGTAGTCTCCAAAAAGGTTGCTCCTCCACAGGGAGACACCCACATTCATACAGTTGGTAAATGCAGGATTCAAACCTCTACTTAACTACATTATGATACTACAGCAATACACATTTACATGATGATCTATACACATTACTGGGGTTTTTATTTTCCACAGGTATATTTGTAGGATGGTGACATCATGAGATGACAAAGATGAGTATACCACTTTTAAGGGGTGTGAGTAGTCTCCAAAAATTTGTTCTATCCCCACACACACTCACACACACACACACACACACACACACACACACACACACACACACACACACACACACACACACACACACACACAGTTGGCAAGTGCGGTGTTCTTAATCCAAACTAAGTATGTCTTTACACTTCAGCAAGCAATATGGAGTTACAGGGTGCAATACAGACATTACTTGCTCACAGTTTGCACAAGGTTTTTTTTCACATTTGCTAACCTCAGCAGGCTTATTATACTAGGTGCATTGTGAGTGTATTGTATGCATAGGCCATGACCATATCATATATGGGTTGATACACCCCATGCTGGCACACACAGGGTCAAACCTTGAGTAGCATCTTACCTTCACCTACATGATACTGCAATATAACAGAAAGATGATAAACTTCAACAATTGGCTAAGCTTCTGGTGTCATTCAAAGGGGATCCACTTTCTGTCTGCCTGTGATGACATGATAAACAAGCCTTGTTGCTTCACTACAGATGGTTTGCACCTGTCGCCCATTTGCTTCTGAATACTGGCCAAGGCTCTTGCTGTCCCCATATTACCGTTTTTAGGCAAGGTTCAAAAGTTCATAGGTTCATAGTTAGGTACTAGGCTATTGGCCCTGGGGCCTATACAAGCCCAGCCAAAAAGGTACCCTGGCTTTTGCCACCCAAGAAATTTATTTTCCTGAGCCACTGTTGAGCAGAGACACAGAAGTGATCCCCAGGGTGAATTTCCTATTTCCCATCCAGTCATCAAAATTTTTCTTGAAGAGTGCTAATGAGTAGCTTTGTTTGATATAGATAGGTAGTGTATTCTGGAGTATGTGAAGTCTCTGGGACAGGAATCTATACCTCCGGCATGTTCTGTTTATTGTGGTGACAAGGTCTAGGTCCCTAGAGCGTGTAGGTTCCCAGGTTCATAGGTAGGTACTAGGCTATCTGCCCAAGGACATTTATAAGCCTAGCCAGAATGTGTTGGCTTTTGCCTTCCTTTTAAATTAGTTTCCTGGGCCTCTGTCTAGCTGGGCCACTGGAGTGATCCCAGGGGTAAATTTACAATTTCCCATCCACTCATCAAGATTCCTCTTGAAAAGAGCCTGCGAGGGACTCTGCCTAACATCAGCTGGAATTTTATTCCAGAGTGAGGGAAGTCTCTGGGACAGGAATCTATCCCTCCAGCATGTCCTGTTTATTGCTTTGCTGAGGTTTAATTCACTGGAGCATGTGGCTCTAAGAGATTTGTTTTTCTTGAGGTGGAGCATGTCCATTAATTCCAGGTTGGACATGGCCTTATACGTTAGGCATAGATCACCTCTGAGCAGGCAGTAAGCAACCAAGTAGAGCTGGAGTTTCTTTAGTCGAGCTGCATAGGGCATCTCTTTGAGGCCCATGATCCTCTTGGTGAGGTACTTCTGTGGTCTTACCAGCTGTTTCATGTGCCAATTAAGGTACATACGAAATGGGGCATTGTACTCTATTATGGGCCTAAAGAGTGATGAGTAGAGGGGCACAATGACCTCTCTTGATCTAGAGGTGAACCCTTTCATGATTAGATGGGCTACACAGAAGGAATATCTAACCACTTTGGCAATGTGATTATCAAAGGAGAGGTTACTATCTAACTGGGTCCCCAGGTCCCTAATTACATTTTCCGTACCTAGTGGATTACCACCTATGTGGTAATTTGTGGGCACTTTGTTTATTCCAAAGGGGATGACTATGAATTTTTTGGCATTCAGCTTGAGGCCATGATTTTGACACCAGGTATCTGTCTCTGTAAGACCCTTCTTGAGGATGTCTGTGTCAGACAGAGAGTCGATTATGGCCCCCAGTTTGTAGTAATCTGCGAACTTGGTCAGCCATAGTCCTCCCATGCTTGCCTGTACCTCAGAGAAGTATATACTGAACAGGAGGGGTCCCAGGACTGAGACCTGTGGGATGCCACTTGTGACTGGTTTAGAGTCAGATATGGCACCCGCAACTCTGACCATGTGTGTTCTATCCATGAGCCAGTTGGCCACCCATCTTGTGACATAGGGGTTAATGTTCAAGCTGGTAAGCTTGTCTGTGATGCCAGAGTGGGGAATGGTGTCAAAGGCCTTAGTGAGGACCAGGTAGGCTGTGTGGACCACCTCCCCTTCATCTATGGCCTTGGTAACTGTTTCAAAGAAGTCAACTAGGTTTAGGAGGCATAATCTGCCTTTAACAAAGGCAAATTGGGTAGGGTCCAGTGTCTGGAGGTTCCCAATGTCTCTGTTTATGAGTTCCATGATAATTCACTCCATAGCTTTGCAGACCAGGCTGATCAGGCTTATAGGGTGATAGTTTCCAGGTTCTGTTGTGGCACCACCTTTGTGGAGTGGGATGACTGTTGCTGTACGCCATTCTTTGGGTACATAGCCTGTGGTAAGTCTGAGTCTGAACAGTGAATTTGGGTGAGGGTTTAGTTCCTTTTGGAGCTCGTGTAAGATGCAGCCTGGGACACCATCCAGTCCCATTGATGCTGTGTTCTTAGCTTTGGAGAGGGTTGTTTTTACCTGCATGTCCATGATGTCTGGGGCTCTGCATTCTTCTGGGATGGACACAGGCCCTTTTGGGGGTGAGGAGGGGTGAAGTTTGCACTAAACTTGTCCGCCAGGATATTGGCAATGTCGGTTGGTTCAGTGTATTTTTTGCCATTTTGCAGTAGCTCAAAGCATATCTGAGAGTTGCCACCTAAATGTTTGATATAGCTAAAGAAGGCTTTGTGGTTATCTTTATCCTTGGAAATTTTTCTTCAGAAACTGGCCTTGGATGATTTTATGAGCAATCATAGTTTCTTGCTAATAATAATCAGTGATGCCTTTCCTTTTTGGAATTTTGCTCTATCATGTAGTAGTTTCCTCCTTCTGTTGTATAGCTTATTTATGGCCAAGGACCACTAGACTGGTTTCCTCTTTGTGGACGAGTGAGTCTTGGTTTTCCTCGGGATGGCTCGATCCATGCAACCCTGTAGATGCTTATATAATGCACTTGTAAAGGATTCTGTGGATTTAATAGCATTATCCTGTAGCAAGGGGGCTTTGAAACTTTCCACTTTGGTCTTGAGAAGTGTGACGTTTGCTTTTGAAAAGTTTTTCACAGTGGTTTCCTTGACTTGGGGTGGGCTCGGGATGTGGATGTCCAGTGTGATTACTTTATGATCTGATCTTACCAGCAAGGGGTTTACCTCTGGTGTGGAACACTGATCGCCCATGTTGGTGATGATCAGGTCCAGTATGTTGTCATCTCTAGTGGGCGTGGTGACCAGCTGTTCCAAGGCGTTTGAGTTTATAAACTCTAGGAAGCATTGGGCAAAGGAGTTTGTACTTGAGTAATTCTCCCAGTCAGTGTTTGGGTAGTTGAAATCTCCTAATATCATGGTGTTTGGTAGGATCTTTATATTTTCCAGTGTTCTCAGGAATGCTGAGTGAGGGTCCTGAGACAAGGTAGGTGATCTGTAGCAGGCTACAATCTGATAAGCAGCTGTGCCCACTGTTAGTTGCACTTGGATGGTCTCCGAGGCCTCGTGCTGTGCCACTTACCTGGAGGTGTGGGTATCCTTTATGAAAATGGATACACCCCCTCCTTTTGTATTTCAGTCCTGGTTTTGGGGCTGAAGCTTGGAGAGATTGGGATTTCTTTAAGTGGAGCATGTCCAACAGCTCCGTGTTTGATATAGCTTTGTATGTTAGGCAGAGATCACCTCTGAGTAGGCGATATACGACAGAGTAAAGCTGGAGTGTTTTGAGACGGTCTGTGTAGGGCATGTATTTGAGACTGCTAATCCTCTTTGTGAGGTATTTATGCAGGCTTTCCAGTTGTTGTAGATGCCTTGTGAGGAACATACCAAAAGGGCATTGTACTCTATAAGGGATCTAATGAGTGATGAGTAGAGGGGAACAATGACCTCTTTTTTTCTGCATGAGAAACCTTTTGTGATGAGGTGTGCCATGTAAAAGGATTTCCTGACTACTGTGGTGATGTGATTATCAAAGGAGAGTCTACTGACCACCTGTGTCCCAAGGTCTCTTATCACACTTTCAGTGTTAAGTATACTACCGCCTATGTTGTAGTTCATGGGTACAGAGTACTAACAAAGGGGATGACAGTGCACTTTTTGGCATTGAGCTTGAGGCCATGGCTTTGACAACAGGCATCTGTTTCAGTGAGGCCCTTTCGTAGGATGTCCACATCGTTACTAGTTTTGATTATGGCTCCTAGTTTGCAGTCATCTGGGAACATCATTAGCAAAAGACCTTCTGTGTTAACCTGTACTTCAGGAAAGTAGATATCAAACAGGACAGGACACAGGACTGAACCCTGTGGTACTCCACTTGTCACCAGTCTGAAGTCGAACTTGGAGTCTGCTACTTTCACAGTGTGGGTTCTGTCAGTGAGCCAGTTGGCAACCCATCTTGTGACATAGGGATTTATACCTAGTTTAGTGAGTTTATCTATAATTCCAGAGTGAGGAATGGTGTTGAAAGCCTTGGCAAGATCTAGATAGGCTATGTGAGCCACCTTACCCTTGTCTACAGCTTTAGTGACTGCTTTGAAGAAGTCTATCAGGTTTAGGATACATGATCTGCCTTTTACAAACCCAAAATGGTCATGGTCCAGAGTTTGGAGATTACCAATGTCTTTGTTTATAAGTTCCATGGTGATATGTTCCATGGCCTTGCAGACCTGGCTCATCAGGCTAATGGAGCGCTAGTTCCCGGGGTCCGTGGTGGCTCCCCCCTTGTGTAGTGGGATAACCATTGATGTGCACCATTCAGCAGGCACAAAGCCTGAGGTGAAGCTATGATTGAACATGGTACTTAGGTGTGGTCCAGTTCATTCTGTAGTTCGTGTAGAACGCAGCGTGGGATGTTATCTGGTCCCATGGATGCTGTGTTCCTGGCTTTGGAGAGTGTTTTTTACCTGTGCAGCCATGATTACAGCAACTTTGCATTCTTCTGGTATAGAGATGGGCTGTTTCATAGGTGAGAGAGGGTTAACGTTAGCACTGATCCTATCCGCCAGGATGTTGGCAATATTAATTTGGTCTGTATATTTAGTGCCATTGTGCTGTAACTCAGAGCAGATCTGAGTGTTGCCATTGTGATTCTTGACATAGCTATAGAATGCTTTGTGGTTGTCTTTAGAATCAGTGGTGATTTTGTTTTCGTAACTCGCTTTGGTGGATTTTATCAGGGATCGCAGCTTCTTACTGAGGCTGACCAGGGAGCTCCTCCACTCATGGGTTTTACCCTCTTTTGCAACAGTTTCTTCCTTCTGTTGTGCAGTTTGTTTATGGCAGGGGACCATCAAATTGGCTTCCTTTTCTTGGAGGATAGCGTCTTGATTCTGTTTGGGATAGCACAATCCATTCACTCATGTAAGTGCTTATAAAGTGCAATTGTGCAGGATTCAGTAATTGTAACTGTATTATCCATCTTCATGCGTGTCCTGAAGTTCACCACTTCTGTCTTAAGAATCATGAAGTTGTCTTTGGAGATATTTTTTAACATGGTTTCCTTAATGGGGGGTGTGGGCAGAATGTGGATATGTTGGGTAATTAGCTTATGGTCAGATCGGACCAATGAGGCCGGTCACTCAGGACAAATCAAACCTTGTAACCAACACAAATAATCACAAAGTGAGCGAAATGCAACTCATTGCCAGAAGTCTCAGCCTCCAGATGCACACACTCGAGGCACTTCTCAGTATGGAGAATATTGATATCTCTGCAGTAAAAGAAACCTAATTCAAATCTCCAGAGAGCACACCAGCACTACCAGGTTACTACTCATTCCACACCTTCCAGCATCAGAACCTGTCATAGCACATAGGGTGGGCATGTATCCATATTCATCAAGGATACCTACACCTCTCTCTACATGCTCTCTACAGGATATGTACCCATAGAATGTTGCACAACAATGTTCTTCCCACTCCACAGGGGTGGGGCCACAAATGACCCTTGGCATTCATGCTCTATGAACCTGACGAGTCTGATCTGCAAGGCAATGGAGCCAATCATAATGGAAGTAAACAATAAAGACATTGGGAACCTTCACACAGTTGAGCATACCCAGTTTGGCTATGTCAAATGCAGATCACGCCTTCTGAACTGGGTGGATTTCTTTGAGACAGTTACCTAGGCTACAGATGATTGAAATGAGCTCCACGCAGCCTACCTATACCTCGCTAATGCCTTTGACACCATTCCCCAGTCAGGTATCATAGATGAACTCACCAACCTGGCATGAATCCATACATCACAAGATGGATTGCAAACTGGCTAACAGATAGATCCCACAAATTAAGAGTTGCTGGCTACATGTCAGACTCTACACCAGTAACAACTGGTGTCCCCCAGAGTTCAGTCCTGGGGTCTCTCCTGTTTGGTATAGACTTCTCAAAAACACATGCCAACACAGGAGGGTTGTGGTTGACTAAGTTTGCTGGGAACTATATATTGTTTGCCATAATAGATTCCCCGAATGACACAAATATTCTCCAGAAGCGACTCTATGAGACAGATGTGTGGTGTCAGAATCATGGCCTCAAGCTCAATGTGTAAGAATGCATAGTAATCCCCTTGGGTGAAAACAAAGTACCCACAAACTACCACATAGGTGTTACCCCCTTAAAACTGGCAAGGTAATAAGGGATCTTGGGACACAAGTAGATAGTCATCTTTCCTTTGACAAACATGTTGCCAAAGAGATTGGGAAATTCTATGTGTCCCACCTAATCAACAAAGGATTTGCATCAGGATCAAGAGAGGTAGTGGTGGCCCTCTACTCTTAAGTCATCAGACCCATCATTGAGTACAATGCACCATTTTGGATGTACTCAACTAAGCATATCCAGCAGCTGTAGAGACCACAGACATACCTCATCAAGAAGATTACTGGCCTAAAACAGTTGTGTTATGCAACACAACTGGTAAAACTAAATCTGTTCTTCATTGCATACCACTTACTCAGAGGCACTCTCTGCCTAACATACAGAGCCATGTCCAACACATAACTGTTGAACATGCTCCATCTACGGATAACAAACTTGGGTCGCACTACACACTCCAGGGATATGAACCTCATCACAACAATGAATACAACATGCTGGTGGGATAGAGTACCATCTCAGACACTTGCCTTACTGTGGAACAGAATCCCAATGTACATCAGACAGAGCCCCTCGCTGACACTCTTCAATAGGAACCTTGATGAGTGGATGGGAAACAGTTCACGCCAGGCATCACATCAGCAGCCCCACTAGAAAGGGGCTTAGGGTACTAACTATTAGAACTAGGGCTTGGGAGACTACCCAATGGGGTGGTGAAAGCTGCACAACTTGCCTATGCTAATATATGCCTTCGTGAAGATAGTCTACTACATACCTATGAACCTATGTGACAGGTACATGTCTACAGATAGTAGATGTGTACTTCATTGTACAGTTATGTTGTATAGCAGGCACATGGACCACATACACTGTAATGCTTACAGATACTGGTGGCTGATATGTACAGTGGGTGAGATGTGCACCTCATGTCTTTTGTGCCATTGTGATGTGTGCTGGGTGGGACAGTCCTGGATGGCTACCTGTCATGGTCACCCTCTTACACACATCTCTGCCCATCCATCTTTGGCTTATTATACTGTGTTCCCCCTACATATATATATATATATATATATATATATATATATATATATATATATATATATATATATATATATATATATATATATGTAGGTAATAGGCTTTCTGCCTGAAGGCATATATTAGTATGGCCAGAGTGTGCAGCTATCACCACATATGGGGTTAGTTTCATAGGCCTCTGTGTAGTAGAGCTGATGAAGTGATCCATGGTGTGACAGTTCAGTTTCACATACACTCATCAAGGCTCCTCTGGAAGAGTGTCAGTTAGGGACTCAGCTAAATGTAGGTTGGAAGCCTGTTCCAAAGCAAGGGAAGTCTGTGAGTTAGTAATGTATCCCTCCAACATGTTCTATTTATTGTTGTGATGATGATATCCCTAGAGCATGTGGCACAGTGAGCTTGGGTTTACTTCAGATAGCGCATGTACATCAGTTCTGCATTGGACATGGATCTGTCGGGCAGAGATCGCCTGAGGAGACAGTATGCAACAGATTACAGACTGAGTTAAATTCAGTCTTGTTGCATGGGGCAACTGTTTGAGGCCAGTAATCCTCTTGTTGAAGTACTTTAGTGGTCTTTCCAGCTGCTGAAGGTGCCTAGTCAGATTTATCGCAAGTGTGCTGTGATACTCTCTGATGGGTCTGATGACTGATGAGTAGAGGGAACCCCCTTTGACCTACATGCAAAGACCTTGGCAATTTGTGGGAACACATAGCATGCTTTTCTAACCACTTTGTGAATATGTTACTTTGTGAATATGTTTCTGGAAGTAGAGAAGACTATCCACATGTGTCCATAGATCCCTTATTATTACCTCCATGTGTAGGGTGTTTGCACCAATGTGGTATTTGTATGACTGTAGCTCGAGGCCATAATTTTGACACCACATCTGTCTGACTGAGACCCTTTTTAAGGATGTCTCTGTTGTCCCAAACATCAATTATGACAACCTTTTTGCAGTCATCCACAAACTTTGCTAAACATAGCCCTCGTGTGTTTGACTGTATTTCTGAAAAGTATACATCAGACAGGAGTGGTCCCAGGACTGAGCCATGGGGGACATCAGTTGCTACAAGCTTGAACAGGAGACCACAATTCTTACCTTGTGGGATCTATCTGTGCCCCAGTTGGCAATCCATCAGATGACATACGTGTTTATGCACAAGTTGTTGATTTTGTGGATATGACATGCGTGTGGGATGTTAGAAAAGGGCTTTCCAAAGTCTATGTAGACCGTATGGAGCTCATTTCATTTATGTATGTCCTGGGTGACTGCCTTGAAAACTGTCTAGCAGGTTTAGGAACCATGAACTGCCCCTGACCAAACCAAAATGGATAGGTTTGAGTGTTTGTATGCTCCCAATAGCTCTGTTTATGAGTTCCATAATGTGGACTCCATGGCTTTGCAGATCAGGCTTATTAGGCTTATAAGACTATAGTTCTAATGGTCTGTTGTGCATCAACACGTGTGGAGTGTGCCAAACTTTGCTGTAAACCATTCAACAGTTTCATATCACGTATAGAGGGTGAGTCTCAACAGACTGTTCAGGTGCAGGATCTGTTTGTTTTGGAATTCACATATGACACAGCCAGGGAAACCATGTCATCCCATAGATGCCATGTTTTTCGGTTTGGATAGAGCTGTTTAACCATTGTATATGTGATTTCTGGGTTTTCACAATCTCCAGGTATGGTATTGGGCACTTTTGTCAGTGAGAGGGGGGTAAATATGTATGAACATGTCTGACATGATGTTGGCAATGTCAGTCATGTACATGTATTCATTTACACTTTGCACTGACTCAGAACATATATGAGTTTACATTGATATTTATGACATAGCGAAAGAAAGCTTCATGGTTCTCTATTGCCTCTTTGGCAATATTTTTGCCAGAACATGGCTTGGATAATGTTATGAGTGCTCATTGTTTCTTGATGATATTGATCGGAGATGTATTCATCTTCTTTGGATTTTCACTTTCTTTGAACAACTTAAGTACTTGTAGTACATAGTTTGATTATGACAGGGGTCCAGTGTATTATATGGGTCTGTTTTCATATCACTGTGTGCGCAAGGCAGGATTGGTGAATAGTGACAAGTATCTGGAGTAAAAACTGCAACTGCCAGATATGTGTGGCCCACTGCTGTACTCAGACATGGCCTACTTGTGTGACCATGCCCAGTATGACCTTTCAGTATGTTGTTGACTGACATTTGCTTCATTTGTTTATGTGTATGAGCATGCCAAGTATGACCTTTCAGTATGTTGTTGACTGACATTTGCTTCATTTGTTTAAGTATGTGAGAATGCCCAGTATGACCTTTCAGTATGTTGTTGACTGACATTTGCTTCATTTGTTTATGTGTATGAGCATGCCAAGTATGACCTTTCAGTATGTTGTTGACTGACATTTGCTTCATTTGTTTAAGTATGTGGGCATGCCCAGTATGACCTTTCAGTATGTTACTGACTGAAATTGTCTAAATTTGTTAAAGTGTGTGAGCATGCCCACTATGGGTATATATACTATATGTGTGTGAAAAATAAAGTTGTTTTTTACTTCAGGGCTCACCTTTGTGTTGTACATTGATAGGAAGCACGCTATGCCTGCAGGGCTTCCATGAGTCAATTTGCATAGACTTATCAACATTTCTACATACAGGGGGGACAGCTATTATTTGTACATTTCTACCCAGGGGGCAAACCTGATTGTTACTGTGGGTGTACATAGGATGAGGGGTACACCTGACACTTATACACATTTGCTAGGCCTGCATGTATGTCAGGTACTCCATTTCAGTCTGTACTGTTGCCTATTGTACTGGCTTGAGGCATACCACTGTACTACAGACCTTAGCTTCCAATTACACACATATTAGTTTGTGACTTCATAGCCTACCCAACCTACATCACACTGCCTGACCTGCTATCTGTCTGCATAGGCCTGGGGGGAGGTTACTCATATGCCTCTTCAGACGGCATGATACAGCATTTGTTTGTGTCTGCGTTTGTCTACAATTGTCCTGCTGGCTGTGACTGCTAGTTATGTGACCCCCCCCAACTGGTATGTGTGAGTGACTTAAGTTGTGGCTGTGCCAGTTAAATGCTGTCATGGCTTAGTGGTTCAATACTGTGACTATAGTGCACAGTATCCTGAATTCGAGCCCTGTTACTGCTTTCTATTTTCCTGCTGGGTAGACCAGACTGGTTAATGAACAGAAAAGCAGGTGTGAGCATGTTTACCCAACTTTGCTTGACTTATCCCAACATTGCCCAACTTTGCGCAACATTGTCCAACGTTGCACTGGTGAGCATGGTGCGCAGATACACACAATTGTGTTTAAATATGCTCAATACTGCTACAATTTGCTTAGCAGTGATTTATATTGCTTAAAATAGGGGCTCATGCCTCAGGTGGTGCTGCAGGGCTGCCTATGTCAGATGCACATATTACACTCCCTATACATGTTTGAAAACAGGTAGTGTCAAGTTAGGCATCCCTTTTACTGTATGTGTGAGTCAGAGATAGGTGTCATTTCCAGGGTTCCTACTGAGTCAGTGTATGTGCTATGCGTTGCTTCTTTGCCAAGGCCAGGGCATACTGGGCACACCTCCTTCTGCCTACTGGGGAAGGCTCAGGTTGTTCCTCCTCTGAGTCACGCTGTGCCTGTGCAGGCCTTGGCAATGGTGGGGGGCTGTTTGGCCCTGCCCCATGTTGTTCCTGCTGCAGCTGTTTCTGCAGGATCATATTGCGTAGCATGGCACATACCATGACAATTTGGGTACATGTGGTTGGTGAGTACTGCAAGGCTCCACCAGATGTGTCCAGGCACCAGAACCGTGACTTGAGCATCCCAAACACATGCTCAGTTATGTTTTTTGTTTGTGCATGTGCCTCATTATGGAGTTCTTGTTTGGGTACGTGTGCATTTCTGATGGGTGTCATCAGCCACGGCTCCAGTGCGTATCCAGCATCCCACACTAGGTGACCATCAGGGATGTCCCCATTGGCAAATCTCTGGTACAGCTGTGTCAGATGCCAGATGTGGGAATTGTGATAGTTTACAGGGCAGCCAGCACAAACATTCATTATTATGCCCTGGGCATCGCACACGACCTGGCAGTTGATGGAGGGGAAGCCCTTGCGGTTGATGTAGATCGTACCCTGCTCAACGGGTGGTGCTTTGATGTGTATGTGCGTGCAGTCTATTGCACCCACTACCTCAGGGTCTTCTGCTATTTGGTGGAAAAGACGCATATTGCTGGCCAATGCCTCACGGGAATTGGGCAAATATACGTGCTCACTGACGTGCTGACATGGCATCCAGGAACTGGTGCAGTACCCTGGATGCTGATGCCTGTGAAATCCCCATCATATAATCAGTTGGTCTCTGAAAGGTACCTGTAGCTAGTATTCTTAGGCCAACACATACCTTGGTATCCATTGGGATGGGTTCCCCTCCGTTGGTTCTGTCTGTGAGGCGTGGCCGGCACAGCTCTACAATTTGCTGCAGGAGGTCTCTTTCCACCCTATAATGATCCACTATCTCCAGCTCATGTAGCCCCTGGTAGGTTACCCTGGGTCTGTACACTCTTCTCCATCTCCTCACTGTGGGTTGCTCAGCAGCATTCACAACATCACCACCCTCAGCACCTTGCACATGTTGATTTATGATAGCAAGAGCAGCCCCTAACATTTTGTCTGACTTTAAAGTTTTTAAGCTTTCCCTCTTTAAATACTGCAGTGCTGCAGCGTTCTTGGGAAAAAAACAGGGAAGAATGCTGTTTGCAGAGTTTAAAGTGCTGGGCTGGGCTGGGCTAGTCTGCTGCTTGTGTAATTGGCTGAATATGATATATTTCACCTGGCAGCCATGCTAGATCTCCTTGGTTAACTTCCTACTACTTATTTTCCTTCCATTTCCCTTTCTGTTTCTGCCCAGGGCAGCACTGCACAAACGAGCGCACACGAGCGGACATGCTGTGTGCACGTTTGCAAGAAATTTCAGATATTTTCACGGCGTGCACCTTTGGTTTCTGGTTTTCAAAAAAGACAGCTGTAGACACTCCTCTTGCAATCCTGAGCAACTCAGGGCAAACACAAGACACTGTGCTCCAATAAGCTTACAGCCTTTCTGACATACCCCCTCATGATTTTACCTATACTCTACACTACTACTCACCTACTCCTACACTTACACTCTTGGGACATGGCTCACATGCTGGGGGAAATTGGGATTCACTATCCTTATCCTCATTTGCATAGGATTGCCTACTAATGCATGGTTACATCTCTCACACTGAGCTTCCCCCCCTTAGCAACCAGTACTCAGTGGCCATGTTGTCTTCAGCCTGCCATTCACCTGCATGGCAGGATAAGCTTATTAGTGAAAATGGCTATTTTTGGCTATTTTTAAATAATTTTCTTGTTTTTAAGTGCCGCACGTTTGCGTGGTGCTGTGCTACGCTTAAACTTCGGAGATTGTGGAAATAAAAGTTAGATTTTTAATAATTTTAAACATTTATAAATGCCATTGGCCTTATATTTGGCCATTGGCATGCTTCCTCAACTATATGCATCCTTTATTTGTAGCTGTCATAGCTCCATTTAGCTATTTGCAGAACGGTACTCCGTTACCAACGGAGTACATTTCTGCAGATAACACTAAGCTTCCACGGGCAGGTTAATGTTTCCTGGATTGCAAATTTACCTCATTTGCATAGCTTTCAGCAGCAAATGAGGTAATTTGCATACCATGATGCTGTCTGTGCAAGAGTAGCTTGAGCAGCTCTCGTGCATGCCCCTGCTGGCTGTACCTGGATCGCACGGCAGACATATTGCCTCCGTGAGCTCCTACACTCTTCTTGCACTCCATGCAAGCTTTCGTAAATCCGGCCCTACATATATATATATTATATATATATATATATATATATATATATATATATATATATATGTATATATATATATATATATATATATATATATATATATATATATATATATCTAGATAGATAGATATATATGTAGAATACAACCCAATTCAAAGTATGGAAGGAGCAGATGCCAACTGCAGTAGTTCACTTAAATGATCCAAGTCAGTTCTGTGTAGATAAAAACAATTTTATTAACAAACGTTAGCACTTTCACGGACATACACTCCGCTTACTCAGACGTACTTAAAACTGAACTCATAGCTCCTTTTTATAGTGCGCACTGTTCAATCAATTAATCAGTTATTTAATTACATTTGGTAAACCTGATGACAATAAAAGTAATGCATAAAACATTTTGTTGAACCTTCAAAATACAAATTTAAAAACACATTACCTTCCTAAATAGATACTAAATAATCAATATTAAAACATTCGTTCATATTTGTTCAACAATTACAAAATATATTTACTTATATCTCATTATCAAAAACCATAAAAACCTTGAGTGTAAAAACACTATGTGCCAAACGTTCTAGCTATCATAAACTGTTGGTCTGTAAGTAAGGATAAAACGTTGTTAGCAACCGACATGTAGTTATTAAATTATCATAAAATTGTAAATAATGAATAAATGATAACCAGTTGGTAAAGGATTATCTCAAAGATCTGGCTTTAAGCAGAGGCTTGAGAGGAACATTGTCATTAAGTCCTCTGCCTCTATGTACTGCAAGCCTGAGCATCTACTTGACGTCCGCTTGTTCCGTCAAGTTTACAGTATCACCTAATCTAATGTTGCTTGTCTGTATATGTAGTACTTAGAATACAAATACATGTTCCCTACCATTATGGAGCATGTGCTTAGCTAATGCACTATAATCTTGTCCTCTCAATAAACAGTATGCATGATCCCTTATGCATTCCCTGAGTGTTCTATTAGTTTTTCCTATGTAAAAATGAAAACAAACCTGGCAGTGAGCTACATATACCACATTCTTGGTATTACAGTTGCTATCATGTCGAATTTCCCATAGTTGACCAGTATCAGGGTGTTTAAAGAATCTAGACTCATCTATAGTACTACACTGGGCACAATTACCACATTTCCTTGTTCCCAAGTAAAAATTATTGTGTCCCGTTTGTCTAGGTATACTTAAGTCACGATAGCATAATTGCTGCTTGAGACTCTTCATGTTTTTGTATGTATATGATGGATAAATACCAACTAGCTCCCTAGTCCTGTCATCCTCCAAGAGCATATTCCAATTGGATGAAATTGCTTCTTGAATCTTGGTGATATTATTGCTGTAAGGTAATATCACTGGTAACCTTGTATGTGAATTACCTCTATCAAGGATTGCTTTATCCCTACTGGAGTAATATGGTTTGGCTTTTGTATGTCTCATCTTATTAACTTGTATATATACCCTATTGACTTCCTGTTGTTGACAGCCTCTTGCTAAGAAACCTCCCCTGAGCTTGTCCAGTTCATCATGCAATAGGGAGTCATCACAACATAGCCTAGATATTCTCATTGCCTGCCCCTTGACTATATTGTCAAACACGATGAGATTATGTATATTCCTTCTGTGCAAAAAAGCAGGTCTGTAACAAGGTTTTCTGTAAACCTTAGTCAAATATCTATAATTCTGCTGATAGACCGTTACATCTAAATAGTTAATACTGTCCTCTGAAAACTCCATTGTAAACCTCAAAAAACCTTCTGTTGTATTCACTTGCTGGAAGAAAGTAGTTAGAGTTGGTTCTGTACCCTTCCACAAGAAAAAGAGATCATCAACAAAGCATCTGTAAAAAATTATGTTAGAATGGTTGAGCATAATCATTTTTTCCCACGCCACCATAACCAAATTGGCATAGGTATTGGCACAGCTTGTGCCCATAGCTACACCTTTCTTTTGCTTATAGCATTTATCTTGAAAGAAAAAAAATCATTATGCTCCAAAACCTGTTCCAACAACAAACAAACCAGATCTGCTTTGTCTCCTTCCATCGTTTTCCTCTTCCAACAACTTCTTCACTATCCCCAAACCCTCCTCATTTGGGATGCTTGTGAAGAGCAATTCCGCATCCATTGTTGTTAATAATATATCCTCTTGAATAGCCAAGTTAATAGTACATGAATACAAATCTGTTAAAAACTGCTCAGTATCCTTCAATACATAGGTACATTTAGACAAGGCTTTCTTAAGCTCATGATCCAAATAAATAGAAATCGGTTCTGTGAGCTAACCCAAACCTGAAACTATAGGTCTAAATGTTGGATGTGTGGGGTTCTTATGTATCTTAGGTATCCCATGTATTCTTGGTATTGTGGGATACTCCACACAAAAAAATTGAAACAATTCACTGGTTATCAGGTTCAGTAACCTACATTCATATAGAGTACTACGGATACTGCTTTGTATTTCATATATAACTTCAGGTGATATCAGCGCATAAGCCTCACTAGCTAACATGTTAAGCATAGACTGTAGATAGTAATCATAGTCCATTACGACCATAGGCCCTCCCTTGTCCACTGGACGTATGACTATGCTACTATTATTCCTAAGTTTAAGTGCTACTGATTCATTTTTAGTTAAATTATTGTCACTAACAGTATGAAAACACTCTAAGTCATTGTACAGACTATTCTCAACTGCTTTGAGAAAAGTTTCCAAATTTGGTGGCAAATGAGGATTAAATACACTCTTCCATTTAAAACCATTCAAATTTTGGCTAGGACCATCATTATGCAATAGCTTCAAAGCTATATTGCGTGTGAACAATCTTACTGACAAAATTGCCTCACTTATATCCATTTTACATGAGGGTATAAAGTTCATACCTTTGTCCAACAATTTGAGCTCATCTTGTGATAACTCATGTTTAGATATGTTCGATACTAGATTCCCTGGTTCCAGGACTTCTTCATTAGGTGTGTCTGCTGGTAACTCGGTGGCTCTTTCCGTTTTGCTCCTCTCCCTATATCCTGATCTGTAGACCTCTTTCACCCTGTTCTGATTGGTAAAGGGACAACCGGAAAACTCTGGCCTTCAGCTCTATCCAGCTGAATCTTTCGCCTCACCACTGTGCTCGTACGAACTAAGCCATTTTCATCATTCACCTGTTGGTTGTTTGGTAATAGTTCCGCTGGTGTAAAATACACCGAAGTAGTAGGATTAGGTGACAATACTCCATTACTGGCTATTCTTTCATGCATTCGGTTGTTTAGTCACGTAGCTCCGTCTCTTCAGACCTGGAACACCTCTCCTCTTCCTGTTCACATGGTTTGGTATTGTCTATCATGCCGGTGAAGGCTTTCCTTTGCTGATGATGCTCCTCCTTCCTGGTCATTGTAGATGCTCTCCGATTGGTTAAACCACTCTCTGTAGCAGTCGCATATGTTCTTGGCCACATAAAAACATTGTTTTTAGTAAAATCCTGTATATCTCTGTTTAGCTTTCTCTTTTTATGCTCTAACAGATTGTTCTCATATCGTAGAACCCTGTCAATAAGTTTGTGCATATACAGTTCCGTTGGATCACATCCATTTAATTTATTTAGCTCCTGTTGCTGTTCAATGATTTTGTTTTTTAGTTCTAACTCAATCGGGTGAAAAAAATCCAATAGCAGCTGCAAATATGCGTTGCTAGCTTTTAGATTTATCTGCTGCCACTTGCCAAGTAATTCGGGATAAGTATTCCCATAAGTGGGCATGTTTAAGATCCGTAGCCCCCGAGGAACTACGTTACATTCTAGGCATGCCTCCAAATGTTAATGTTGGCATTGGAGGCGCTTAAATCTATATATGTTGTTCTCTATGTCCTTTTTTATATTCTTAATTGCTTGCTCATTTGCTAAATTAATATTGATACCTTTAGTGTTGGTAGAACCTTCCATGTGCAGTAAAGGATTTAGTACCTCTGTTAAGACACCTTGCAACCTTCCGTTGGATGTGGAATCAATAAAGGCAGTTCCTCCTTCATTTGCAGCTCCTTCCATTACACTAATAGAACCCAGCATTTATTTATCAAAAATAGTCCTAGTCCCAAATCAAACAAATGTAGAATACAACCCAATTCAAAGTATGGAAGGAGCAGATACCAACTGTAGTAGTTCACTTAAATGATCCAAGTCAATTCTGTGTAGATAAAAACAATTTTATTAACAAACGTTAGCGTTTTCACCGACATACACTCCGCTTCCTCAGACGTACTTAAAACTGAACTCATAGCTCCTTTTTATAGTGTGCACTGTTCAATCAATTATTTTATTACATTTGGTAAACCTGATGACAATAAAAGTAATGCATAAAACATTTTGTTGAACCATCAAAATACAAATTTAAAAACACATTACCTTCCTAAATAGATACTAAATAATCAATATTAAAACATTCGTTCATATTTGTTCAACAATTACAAAATATATTTACTTATATCTCATTATCAAAAACCATAAAAACCTTGTGTGTAAAAGCACTATGTGCCAAACATTCTAGCTATCATAAGCTGTTGGTCTGTAAGTAAGGATAAAACATTGTTAGCAAATGACATGCAGTTATTAAATTATCATAAAATTGTAAATAATGAATAAATGATAACCAGTTGGTAAAGGGTTATCTCAAAGATCTGGCTTTAAGCAGAGGCTTGAGGGGAACATTGTCATTAAGTCCTCTGCCTCTATGTGCTGCAAACCTGAGTATCCACTTGATCTCCGCTTGTTCTGTCAGGTTTACAATATCACCTAATCTAATGTTGCTTGTCTGTATATGTAGTACTATAATATATATTATATATATATAGCTGCGGTGGTGGTGCTGCGGTAGCATTGTCGCCTCATAGCAAGACATTGTCCCGTTCGATTCTCAGCTAGAGCGTCTTCTGTGTGGAGGCATACATGAATGGGGTGTGCCTTCGTTGAAGGTTGTGCATCAGGGCTGGTAACCCGGTACGTAAAAATCCACTACCAATCATTAGCGGACCGGAGTTCCACTGCGGCGACCCCTAACCGGGAAAAGCCGAAAGACGCAATATATATATATATATATATATATATATATATATATATATATATATATATATATATATATAGTTACCACAAAAAACACACACTGCACCAAATGATGAATTTCAGGTAGTCATCCAATAGAGGCTGTCCAATTCAAACATCCACAAGTCTCAGCCGTTCACTTCAACAGTTTATTAAAAAACACTCAGCACAAAAGATATCAGATTAAGCGCTTTCATCTCTTATCCAGAGACTTCATTAGAATCAAATACCTACAAGGCAAGTTCATTTAAATAATCAATCCATTGCACAAGCCAATAGAGGCGATTTGCAGGATCGTTATGGGGCATTGGACTTTTATTCTTGGCTGGATAAGTCCTTTTCCACTATTAGAGACAGAAATGATCCAAAGCGCTCCAGACATGTGGAGCCATTTAAGGAACAGTGTAAGAGAATTAAGAATCATTTAACTAAATATAAAACATTAGCTTTGGATAATTGGTATCTAATGCAATGTGTTAAAAATAAGATTGTACCAAAAGGCTTACGCTTGATAAAATTTCCAAATAACACAGTTAAAGATTCTGAATTTTATAATGAGATTAAGAATATATTGAATGACTGTGGCACCTTAATTTTAAAAGCTATGATAAAAAACAATGAAGCGTTGATGGCAGAACATAAAGTGATTATTGACCAATTATATAGAGACATCACTAGTGATTTATTATTCAATGTAAATGAATATAAGGATGTTTATTATAGAGCTATGCAAGATGTTGATTTTACAATGCAAAAAAATCAAAAAAGGAAACTTGTTAAAATGGAAAGGGATTTATATGACTATGAGCAGGGTAGAGCATATCCGGTTAACGACAATATATTGAAGGGTGGACATTATAGGGGGGCACAAAAAGAAGGTTATAACAAAGTACAATATTCACGTTATCAATCTAAGTATGCTAAGGGAGATGGGTTTATTTATGGGAATGAGGGAAATTTTGATGAGGGTGAGGTTGAACACGGCCATCCCAATAATCATTACTTATCCAGTTCCCCTTTAGGGGCAGAGGGCCCACAAAGATCGGAGAGAATACATCAAAGGCAAAAACAACTGACTCATGCAGAAGCCATACGATACCCACATCCATACACCTAATAAGTAAGAATGAGCAAAGTGAAGCAGTCACTGTTAATTTTGATGGAGCTGTTGTGCTTAGGAATTGCGAGAATATGATTGAAGGAAGAAATGATTGTTCTGATTTGGAAGTTAATCAAGATAATATGTATACTTCTTGGAGAGATCTCTCCAATAATTCTGATACAAATGAGGGACAGGGTGATGAATATCATGAAGCAATAATAAATCAAGCTATGTCAGATATGTATAACCAAGCAATTGTAGGACAGAATGAAGAGAGACAAATAATTTATCAACAGCAGAATTTTACTATTTACAATTATACAGAATTACAGATAAATGAAACTTATTTTTCCTTATTTCTAAAGGGGTTTTCATTTGTACCAGCCGTGACTCCTAGTTTAGAAGACATTTTGATAGATATAAAACTTTTCACTAGGAGTTTAAACTTGGAGCATTCATTTAAGAACAAACCCAAGGAATTGAATAGGAATAAGACTTTGATTAGGAGAAGCACCTGCAATCCCCCATTACAGCAAGACACATACAATTTTGAAATATGTCTAACTGGATTGGTTAGAATGAATTATTATAGTAATAGGAACAAACATTCCAATTTGTCTATGGATGAAAATAGATTATTAACGCAGTTAAGGAATGATGAAAAAATACGTATAATGAAACCTGACAAAGGGGGAGGTGTGGTGCTGATGGAGCATTGGGAATATACGGCTAAAATGTTACAAATTCTTGACAAATGTTGCATGCTACTCTTTAGCATCAAGAAATGAAGAGAATATTTCTTATAGGAGAATTGACCTCATCTTAGAAGATAACCTTATGCAAGGGCTTATTGATATGGACCTTTATCAATACTTTAAAGTCAGTAATCCAATTATTCCAGCTATATTCGGGATCCTCAAGGTACATAAAGGGATCCAAAATCCACCTATGAGGCCTATTGTTACTTCTAAATGTTCAAAAACACAACCTATGGCCATTTATGTCGATGAGAAAATCAAGAGGTTTCATAAGGGCTACGAACATATACTTATCGACTCTTGGGATTTTTTGGAGAAAATAGGAAAATCAGAATTTCTGCCAGAAGCTATTTTTATAACAATAGATGTAAATGATTTGTTCTCAGTTATTCTCCATGATGTGGGAATGAACTGGTTCAAACAAATGATTACTGAATTTGGCTTTTTAGCAGCTGACAAATATATGCTGGTATTGGAAAATATGAAGCTAGTTTTAAAGTACAACTACATATATTTTCAGGATGATATATACCATCAGTTGCATGGTATGGCTATGGGTTCTGCCACATAGTCATGTTATACTGGGAGAAACATTACATATTTGGAACATTGTTTTCTAAGTATATCCGGGGATATTACAGATTCCTGGATGATATTTTTATTGTTTGGGAGGGGAGTGGAAAAATGATTCCAAAATTTATGGAATACATGAACCAAACTACAAAGTTCCTGGAGTTTACATATAAGAGTGATAGCATAGAAGCTAATTATTTAGATGTCACAATCTCAAAAGATAGAGATAATAAAAAATACAAATCCAAAATATATCGTAAGGAATGCTTCTCCAATGCATATTTGCATTATGACAGTGACCATCCGTCCTTTTTGAAGAATAACATTATTAAAGGACAGATGGTTCGTATAGCTCGTATGACGTCTGACGAAGAAGAATTTTTGAAAGAAATAAGTTTTGTTCATGAGTTATTTAGAGATAGGGGATATCCTGATAGAATTATTGTCCCAATAAAAGAAGCCATTATTCAAGGTTGGGGTGATACTTATAAACCATTGCTGAATAGTGGATTAATATTAAGAACTGGAGAACAAAGTACTGGATTGTCCAAAGAACAAAACAACAAAGTTAATCCATATTTAATACTTACATATATAATAATATAATATAGTTGAAGAAATTGTATAAAAATAAAACTAAAAACGAAAATCCAACAAAAAAGTAGAAACGAACCAGGCAGTGACCAACAAGGTTGCACGGACTGTTTATTGTAGTAAGCGCTTTCGGTCGAGGTAATCCCCCAACCTTCATCAGACATACACGAAATAACAACCATAATCCCTTCTTTTAACATATGGCTTAATGAGATTCCATTTTCGTTAATTGAATAATTCATTAATTATACTTAAAGAGCCCAGCTATAAATATGCTGTATAAAATAAATGCAAGAAGGCTGTAGTTTTTCCCAACAAAACAACAGAATAAATAAAACCATGAAAATTATACATATAAATGAATATTTGTATAAAATACATATAAGTTGAAGAAATGTATTAACACGGTGTGGAACATTTTTAAAAAGATACAATCTAATGTGGATTGTTTTTCTAGACCTTTAAGAATTAGTTATAGAAGAAATAGGAATTTGAAAGAAATATATGAACAAAAGAAAGAAGAGACACTGAGAGGAGCAACAAATAGAGTTGGTACCTTTAAATGTGGTAGATGTAAGCAATGTACATTTATGGCTGGTACTAAAGAATTAAACATTACAGGCATTAAATATTCAATGAAAGCCAAGAAATATTTTAGCTGTTATACTAAGGGTGTGGTTTACCTTGCCTACTGCATTAAATGTTGGGCATATTATGTAGGCAAGATGGAGAGATTCCTTAGACAGAGAATCTATGAACATATTAGAGATATAGATAAAATGAATGAGCACAATGCCCTATACAGACATAAATTGAACTGCCAGCAAGCGGAGTTTAGATTTTGGGTATTGGAAGAAGTTTTATTGGGAGAAAGAGGGGGTGATTGGGAAACAAAATTGGAGTTTTGAGAATTCATTTGGCAATTGAGGTTAGATGCTATACATTTTCCTGGCCTCAATGACCATCTATCCATCACCCCAGTTCTTAAATTGAGAGCTTTGGACCCTAAAATATATTAAATTGATATAGGGGGTACCAAATTATAACAACAACAACTATACATTAATATTTAATAAAATAATATAAGATGTATTTCATGTAGATGATATTATGGTCTAGTAGGTATTTTATATATATTTTATATATATTTTATGTAATTAATGATTTTAGGACAGCACACTTACATATTTCTCATTTTTTCTGATTTTATAATATATTAGCAGTATATTTATATACATATTTTTTAATAATAATATATATTTACAACATAATAGTATATATGTATTTATTCATTTGTACTATTAATAATAATGAGCAATATATGTTTTTTGTTTTTAGCTTGAGGAAGTACATTTAAGTAATGGCATCAATGCATAGAAAGGATGTGACATGTTGTTTTACAAGCAGAGCTTTTGCACTTTAATTGTGAATGCACAATTTATCAATTGTATACTTAACCTATATATATAGTTACAATTATGAAGAATTAATGTTGATTTGAATGAATGCTTTTTCGTGCTTTTAAAAGGTGAATGCTCGTGAGACAATGTTCTTTTTAATGAAGTTTCTGCCTGCAGTTTTTTGAATGGGATCACAGTATAGTGGGGTAAGAGAATTTGCCCTTACAAAACTCTTGTGTAATCTCAGAGTAAGTATATATAATTAGCAGGGAGTGTGAGGAGCACAAACTCCAACATGGGGTCCTGGAGACTTCCCCCTTCAAAAAAAGAGAAAGTAATAATTCTTTGTTTTCTGGGCATTCACTTATATGATCATTCACTCTAAAGTGACTGCATTTTGGAGGTTTACTCATATGAGCTTTTGCAGTTTCATGAGACATTCCTACATCACACATGCACACACACACACACATTATATATATATATATATATATATATATATATATATATATGTGTGTGTGTAAAACAAAAAGAACACACACACACACACAAACACACACACACACACACACACACACATATATATATATATATATATATATATATATATATATATATATGTAAAACAAAAAGACAAAGCCAAGGTGATCACCAGGCTGATTGTCATAAAACCCTTCTTTAATAAAAGTGAAAAATAAAAATTTAAAATGGCAGGATAAGCCCTTTTTGGTTGAACCCTTCTTAAGATCTGCCATTAGAAGGTTAAATGAAGCATATATAGTTGAAATTAACAAATCAAATTTGCTCCTCTCAGACACTACCTTTTAGTTATCCAGTCAGTGTTTTCCAAAGTGAATCTACACATCTTCAATGTGGATAGGTTCACATTCAAATCAAATATCCAATAAGATTGTGATTTTGTTATCCAGCTGATTGCATAATGTTAATGCAAACTTAACAAATAAAATAGCTCTTTTCAGACAGTGCCTTTTTGTTGACCAATTAGTGTATTGCATATGAATCTACACCTCTTCAATACAGATAGATCCACACTAAAGTCAAATATGTAATAAAATTGTAGCTTTGTTATCCAACTAATCAAATTGTATTGTAGTAGAATTTACTTTCATTAGACTTAAGGTCATGAGTGGAAATAGTAAAAGTAATAGAAATATAAATGATAAAAACATATAGCCCAAACCTTTTAAAATGTTCCAAGTATATATTTAGTTCTTTTTCCAAGGTATTTTTAATCCTGAATAGGTTACAAAGATCTAAGGAGTGTGTATTTTCATAAAGTAAATCGGGTATATCCATTCAGGGATTGCCTTTATTACATCCAGTCATAGTTTTCTATGCAATTTGTGCCCCTTAAGGACAGGTTTGAGAGGTGTAAATTGTCATTTAGACCTGGTGTCCAGTATGCCCGTAGTTCTGCTATCCATCTCATTTCATGTTGCTCAGTTTATATTGTAAAAATCACCACCGTGAATGTTTTCTTTTACTGCTTGTAAGACCATAAACAAAAATGAATGTCCTAAATTTTCAGAAATAAGTTTACATAATGGACTCTTCATTTGTCCTAGCTTAATGTAGCTAATATGCTTGGAGATATATTCCTTTAACTGTCTGTCAGTTTTACCCAAGGAAAAACATTGACAAGAGACACATGACTTACAATCTGCATACTCATGACATTTGTAGCATCTCCCAGTGACTGGATGTATAAACTTATTTTCCATTGAAATATATCTACAGTTCAAACAAGACCTGCATGAAAATGTGCCAACCATATTTAAATAAACCTTGTCCATGACATTGTTTTATAGCAAAGCAACTGCTTGAGATTCTTATTTCTATTGAAACTCAATGAAAGTTCATTGCCAACAATATCACTGATGGTTGGGTCAAGTAGCAATATCTTCCAGTTATTCCTAATGATATTACAAATGTTCTTAAATAAAGTTAACAATACTGGCATAGGTGAGACTAAGTCTATTTCTCTGAGTGGAGGCATACTCCAGGTTATTAGTCTCAGTTTCCTCTGTATTCTTTGATGAGGCCAAAATATTTCTGTTTTGTCTAAAGTATGGTCTTGCTTTAGTTTTTCATACCACATTTATATTGACTATCTCTTTCTCTATTTCCTATCATTTGTAACCCCTGTCTTGAAACTCCAGGCCAACATCGCCTTAAAAAGTCTTGGTCAGCAGTGCAGAGTCTGGAGGATCTATAGATCTGATTCTTTATAATATTAGAAAAAAACAAACTGTAGATGCATGCTTCATCTGCGCAAAATATTTTTTTCCTACAGTCTTTCCTGTAAAGTCCAGTACACATATTATCTTTCTCATCCATAAAGAGTTTCTCATATAAGAAGTTAATGTCCAAGGCAGAATAGTGCATGGCAAACCTTTAAAAGTCTGTGATCATTTCTAAATATGATACAAAGTCCTTTAGCATGGTAGGAGTGTCTCCCCATATCAAATATAGGCATCCACAAAACATTTATAGAACTTAACAGCTGATCTATTTGCATTGTTGTCATTCAATACCATGGATGTCTCCCACTCAGCTAACACTAATCAGCTAACACCAGATTGGCATAGTTGTTGGCACAGGGTGTGCCCATTGCTACACTCTATATCTGCCAGTAAATACCCTTGTCAAAAATGAATGCATTATTATGCAGAATAAGATCTAGTAAAGCACATAGAAGTTCTATTTTGATGGAATCAAAATCACTGTTACATTCTAAAAAAATTTAATTGAAGTAACACCATAGTCATTTGGTATAACAGTGTAAAGACTGTGTACATCTAAAGTGACAATTAGATAATTTTCTCTAGTGTCCATCAAATTCAAGAAGTCAGAGACCATACCCCAAAAGTGTCCAGTATCCTTGATGATGGTCGTAGTCTTTTCAACAGTTTTCTTCAGCTGGTATTCAACATATATCAACAAGTGTTCTGTTGCACATTTGTTCTCTGATACAATGGGATGCATTGGAGGATTATTTCAATACTTATGTATCTTGGGGAGACCACTGATAACTGGTATGGTGAGATGCTCTATACTACAAAAAATAAAAAAGATCTTTTGCGATGCTATTTAGTCACAGAAGCTCAGACAGTTTACAATAAATGCTGTGTATTTTATTAACCTTTAACCTGTTAGCAGTGTACATTACTTTGTCTTTTAGCATCTGTGACATTCTATCATTCTATCATTTTAATCTTGTCTGTTTAATAAAACAATCCCACCACCTTTGCCTGCCGGTCTAATAACTATATTTTTACCATCCTTTAATGTCTCTAAAGCCAATTTCTCTTGTTTACTTAGGTTATAAAATGATGTTTAGTCTTATGTACATGTTGGGATATTTCTCATTCACAAATCTGGATGAATGTCTCTAAAGCCACAGTATTCTGTGGAAAATGCATACTTGGTTTCTGTAAAAAATAAGGAATGGATGAGTTGTCTGTGCTACACATAGATTTTAGCTATACATTACATCCAAATAACTTTAAGTTCAAAATAACTTCACTTATAACAGATGGGGCAGCTGGTATAGAACTAAGTCTTCTATTCAGTAGTTCACACTGTGGTAATGTTAAATGCAAACTAGATAAATTAACCACATCATCTGTCTCCGAACTGTTGTGCTCCACCCTTGTCCTTTCCATTCCAATGAAAGAAGGAGTTTCCTTCTCCCTCTGCTTTGTGATCTCATCCTTTCAATGTGCTTCATGATTGGAATTTGCAAAGGAAGCTGTGGAAAAACCAAGGGAAGGATGATGGATTCTTTGGGACTAGCCCCCAAATTCTGAGTGTCAATAGAATGTGAAGGTTGCAAACTGGAGGTACATTACAGCCATTATTATCCCGCTCAGAGCTGGAGTTTAACTTGATGTTTTCATTCAGATCGATCATATCTTCTTAGATATTATCGGTATTATCTTTTTCTCTAATATCTTTAACCAATGTAGCAAGCCTCTTGGGTCTCAGCCACATAAAAAATGTGACCATTTTTAAAATTGTCATATTCCCACATTAATTTCTTAGATATTACCAATTCCAGTTTAGGGAAACTAAAGCAAGATCATACTTTAGACACAAGAGAAATATTTTGGCCTCGTCAAATAATACAGAGGAAACTGAAACCACTAAGCTGAGAATGGCCTCTACTCAGAGAAATATACTTACTGTCACCTATACCATTGATGTTAAGCATATAATTGGAAGATACTATTACTTGACCCAACCATCAAATATATTGTTGGCAATGAACCTTTATTTAGTTTTGAGAGAAGTAAGAATCTCAGGCAGTTGCTTTGCTATACAAACAATATCATGGACAATGTTTATGCAGATAAGGTTGGCACGTTTCCATGTAGATCTTTGAAATGTAGATATATTTCAATGGAAAATAAGTTTATATATCCAGTCACTGGGAGATGCTACAAATGTTATGAGTATGCGGATTGCAAGACATGGCATGTGACATATATATATATATATATATATATATATATATATATATATATATATAGTGACATGTGTCTCTTGTCAATGCTTATACTTGAGTAAAACTGACAGATAGTTAAAGGAATGTATCTCTAAGCATATTAGTGACATTTGACTAGGAGATATGACAAGTCCATTATTTAAACATATTTCTGAAAATTCAGGACATTTATTTTTGTTTATGGTCTTGTAAGTAGTAAAGGAAAATGTTTGAGGTGGTAATTTAACAATACGAACTAAGCAGCATGAAATGAAATGGATAGTGGAACTACAGGCATACTGGACACCTGGTCTAAATGGCAATTTTACCTCTCAAGCCTGCCTTAAGGGGTGTAAATTGTGTAGAATGTAATATAGGCAATATCTGAATGGAGATACCTAATTCACTTTATGAATATACACATTCCTTAGAGCTGCGTAACTCATTCAGTATTAAAGATACTTTGAAAGAAGAACTGAATATATACTGTGAACATGTTACAAACTTTGGGCTATTTATTTTTATTACTTATATCTCTATATTTGTACAATTTCCACTGATGACCTTAAGTCTAATGAAAGTAAATTCTGTTACAACACTGTGTATTTAGTTGGAAAACAGATATACAATTTTACTGGATATTTGACTTTAGTGTGGACCTATCTGCCTTGCACAGCTGTAGATTCATCCGAAAGACACTGATTGTTCAACTAAAAGGCAGGGTCTGAAAGGAGCTATTTGATTTGCTAAGTTTGCTATAACATTATGCAATCAGCTGTATAACAGAATCACAATCTTATTGGATGTTCAATTTGAGTGTGAACCTGTCCACATTGAAGAGGTGTAGATTCATATGTAAGACACTGATTGGACAACTGAAAGACAGTGTTTGAAAGGAGCAACTGTAATTTGTTAGTTTCAACTATAAATGCTTCATTTTAACTTCTAATGGCAGATTTAAAGAAGGGTTTAACCCAAAAGTGCTTATCCTGCAAATTTATATTTTTATTTTTCACTTTTATTAAAGAAGAGTTTTATGATAATCAGCTTGGTGACTGCCTTGGTTTTGTCTTTGGTTTTTATACATTTTATCCAAGTGCGTATCTTTGACTGCCGAACTATATGTTTGTGGATTATATATATAGATATATATATATATATATATATATATATATATATATATATATATATATATAATCCTTTATTGGAAGCCACCACACTAAAACAAGCGCTTTCGCTCGGTGCAATACCGAGCTTTATCAAGTATAAAAACAATGCTTAATGCCCAACAAATATGTACTGAAGCCAAAGTCACATGCTATAAATAATTAATTAGTTAATTAATTAATTGTTGCGTCATGAATTCAATCACATATTAAAGAAATATACTTGAATACACGCAAAGGATTGCAAAGTATAAAATATAAAATCTTTCGATGTAACATAGACATAGAAAACTACCATAAATGCAATGTATATAGTATCGCACCTAGTAAGTATAAAAATCAAATTTATAAAATCTTTTCATCAAATAAAACACATGATTCAACTACCAATAAATTTGACAAAAAATTCATCAAATAACTTAAAACTTTGTGTGCTTAAGAACATTGTACCATCACTCAACTCTAGCTTGTTAGAAAACTGTTGCTAAAAATGTTATAAATAATTTTTTTAGAATCGAATATAAAATGTTGTATAAATGCTTGTGTCAAGCTAATAATGTCAAGGCATGTTTGCATAAAATGCAAATATACAAAAAAACAGAAAAAGGTAATATAATTCGATAAATAAATAATATTTAATGTTTAATAATATTAAGTAGTATTTAATAATGTAAAGTAGATTAATATATGTTTAATATAAATAACAATCTCTAAAAACTAGTGTTAGACTAGCATTAAATCTGCTGTGTTGACCTCATATATAAAATAAATCACAAATCCATGTCAAGGTAGATAGTGTGACAAAAAACAGAAAAAATGTAGAAAGAAATAAGTAGTAAAAAGAATATGTGATAATAGAAAAAATGGAAAAAATTCAACTCTAAATACTATAATCGAGCAGTTCTTAACTTTAGGACACTACTGATATTAATACTATCATTGAGACCTGGCGGTTTACCTGCATCCAGTCTCAGTTGCCACAAGAGTTCCCTATACTCAAGTGTGGTTTCCCAGTCACCACCTCTAGGTTCATGCGCAATTTGTTCTAATACTATAAATTTAAGGTTCATGTTAGGACAGGACACTGTATGTTTATAGAAGGCATTAGTTTCTTTTTGCTTAGAGATGTCATAAAAATGTTCATAAATACGCCTCCGAATAGGTCTTTCTGTTTTACCAACATAAAAACTTGTACATACTGTACATACCCCTAGATATACCACACCTTTTGTTGCACAATTAGAATAACTATTAGATTTAAAAAGAAATTTCCTAGCTGGAATATATAAATTGCTTTCATTAATTATGGCGTCACATTGTTTACAGGTACCGCATTTAAAAGTACCTAATGAGCGTCTGTTAGTTGCAGAACTTGAAATGTCTTTCTTTTCAAATAGTTGTTTAAGGTTAGTGTCCCTTTTCCTTACAAAAAAAGGATGTGCCTGTACTAGATCTTTGAGTTCATCATGTAGTGTAAGTATTGGCCAGTGTTTCCATATAATGTTCTCTATATCAGGGGCATCAAGTGAATAGGTGTAAATAAAACTGTTCTCCAGCTTTGGACCACTGTCTGTTGATGGAACTCGACTTGCAAAACTTGCAGGACTTACAAATAGTCCAGCACCTAATAAAGGAGGGTATTTTGTGTCTCTGTTGGCAATAATTTCATTAGCCAAATTTGTCAATAAAGAATCAGGATACCCTCTTTCCAAAAATAAATCCTTCATAAATTCTACCTCATGTAAAAAATCGGAACTGTCACTACACATTCTGGCAGCATGAATAAATTGTCCCTTGACAATCCCCTTCTTTTGATGAAAAGGATGCCCACTTGAAAAATGCAGATATGAATTAGAAAAACTAGGTTTTCTAAAAAGCTTAGAAGAAAACCCCTTACTAGAGTCATCTTTTTGTAAAGAGACATCTAAGTAGTGCAGCTCTTTTTGACTAATGTTACAAGTGAAAGACAAAAAAGTGGTAGTAGAATTAAGATATTTGAAGAATTCATGAAACTGTTCTAGCAGACCATTCCATAAAATACAAATATCATCCAAATATCTCTTGTAGTGGGCGATAAAATGTGTCCAGTCTGCTGCAAAAATATATTTCTGTTCCCATTTGTGTAATACCAAATTAGCGTAGAGGGAGGCACAGGGAGCACCCATAGCTACCCCTTTTCTTTGCTTAAAAAATTCGCCATTAAAATAAATAAAATTGTTCTGTAAAACTGTCTCCATGAATTCTGCAACCAAGTTGTTAATTTTATTACCTATCTTTGTTTCTAAAACCAACACCTCATTAAACCATTCCATGCCAATACTGTGAGGAATGCTTGGAAATAGTTCAACAACATCTATCGTAACCATATGTAGTTCTCTACTATACAAGGAAGGTGTAATTCCTTTAAGAAAATCCCATGAGTCCTTACAGATGTAACTTAAGGTAGAAACAAAGTTTTTAGTGACATAATTAATAAATTTGGTGAGGGGTTCTGTTATGCTACCAGCTCCAGATACAATAGGTCTGAATTTTAATGGATCCAGTCCCTTATGTGTTTTTGGGATTCCAAAAATAGCTGGTGTTCTAAGTCTATTAACATGTAGATAATTAAATAATTTTTCACTTATTGCTCCTTGTAATAAATGATCAATTAGTGTAAAATTAATTTTTGAAACTGCTAGATTCACTTCATTCTTGGAAACGGTTTCATATTGGTCTGCGTCTTGTAACATGGTGTGTAAATATGAATCATAGTCAGAACCGTACATTAAAACCACCCCCCCCACCTTTGTCTGGCTTCATGACTCTAATGTTTTGATCTTTAAGAGAATTTACTAACTCTACCCCTTCCTTGTTTAAATTAGTAGGTGGAGAGAATATACAGTGAGTATGTAAATTTCTGAAATCTTTCTCTATTAGTTCCTCAAACACCTTGACAGAGGGATGCATGCGGGGGGGTTAAATGTACTGCTTCTACTTAGTTCATTCTTAGTATAAGTCTGTTCCTTAAAAAATAAGGAAATAAGGATAGGTTTAGCTTTCTTGTGAACATATATATATATATATATATATATATATATATATATATATATATATATATATATATTTGGGTCTGCTTCAGTAACATTTGAACAAAATTGAAAACAATGAGACAACAACACCAAAATGGCACAAAACGAAACTCAAAACACTGAAAAACCAGCAACGGATGTTACAGATAATTTTTTTTTTGAACTTCGTAGCTTTTGAATGGAGATTGTGGTAATGTGAGGATTGGGAAATTCACCCTTTTCCTCACGGTTGTGGGATTTTGGGGTTGGTATATATGTAATTTGAAGGGGGTGGGGTGGTGCAGGTTGGATTGCCCCTCTGCAAAAATGCAGAAAAATGTGAAGCTAAGCAGAACACTAAAGTCACCATTTCAGTGGAATGATTATAATCTAGAAATTGCTCTGTTTGCCACAGAAGTTGCTGTAAATCGCAGTGTAGATTCAAGGGAAAGACATGTATTTATGCTGTAATGAATTGAGTGTGTTTCTTTTGATCTTGTAAGTTTCACTTTGTGAACATTCTTGGTTCTGCAGTTTTGATGTTGCCATCTTCTTCTTTTCAGTTTTGGTCATATGTTAATTCAGTAAAGTGATATAGACCTATATATATATATATATATATATATATATATATATATATATATATATATATATATATATATATATATATGTATCTCTCTCTCTCTCTGTATTTTATATATATATATATATATATATATATATATATATATATATATATATATATATATATAAGGCCCGGGGAGAAATGCACCAGATGCATGTTTTTGTATTGTGGGAGGAAACAGGAGCACAGCAGAAAACCCACACAAATGTTGAGAGGATAGGCAGACTCAGCACAGAAGGCACTCCAACAAAGAATTATTATTTATGTATTTATTTATTTATTTTATTTTACATTTGTTGACTGGGATAGTCTGACTGGATACATGTCCATTTTCAGCGGAGGCCCAGGGAGAAAAGCTCCAAGATAATAATATATATTGAACATTTAGTAAATGCTAGTTTCAAGCAGGATTACAGTCATAAGCAATACCAGCATTTAGCACATATAGTACTAACTTATTATAAAACACTTTATAAAACATAGCATTATTTTCAAAGTTAAACATACATAACATTACATTCAGGTTTAAGACCCACTGATCAGTAGTTATACAATTGATCTTTCCTGAAATGGAGTGGTAGAAAAAAGTTAGAAGTAGTTGAAGGTAAGGCACCTAAGAAATAGAGAGGTCACTAGCTGGGGTTAGTGCAAGGACATAACAAATGAGTTTTGAAGTATTTCTTGAGTTTGTTTCTGAACTGAGTTATTGAGGCTTCCAGGGTAAAGTCAGCTGGGAGTCTGTTCCATATTTTTCCAAGAGAGTTGGCAAACAGAGTCCCCAGCCAAGTAGTTGGATTTGTATGTTTGAACTAGGAGTCTAGTGGATGATCGCAGTGGCCGGGTGCTGGTGTAGGGGCGGATAATATTTTTTAATGCAGGTGTATTTTCTGGTTGGTAAAGGACTTTATGTGCCACTATTAGCTTGTTGAACTTCAGTAGGCTTGGCAGTTCAAGCCATCCTAGGCGATTTATGTTGTGACAGTGGTGTATCCAGTAGGCTGTGCCAGTAGCAAATCTGGCATTGTGGTTATAGCAGGATGATAGTTTATTAAGATCTGTTTTGTTTAAGTTGGAGAATAGAGGTGAGGCATAGAGAACAGTTGATAGCAGATGGGAATGGGCAATTGCAGTTCTAGCAAGTGGGTTAAGGAAAGATTTGATTCTGGAAAGACAGCCAAGTTTTTATTAATGGTTTTGATAGTTTGATAGTTTGATTGATATGCACATCAAACTTCAGGTTGTTATCAACTATGACACCCAGTACTTTAGTCCTGCATGTGGAGGAGAAGAGGAACAACTTAGTTTTGTTGGGGTTTAGGATTAGATGTTGATTGGAGAGCCATTTTTCCACTGAATTGAAGGTATTTTGGGTTAATGTGAATAAAGTAGCTGGTGAGGTGTCAGAACAAATCAAGAATGAGTCACTCCATATTGAATGCAGGTAGCATCTGGGATGACTGAATGAAGGTCATTGATAAAGATGGAGAAAAGAGGGGGGTCCTAGTATTGAGCACTGGGGGACTCCTAATGTGATGGGTAGGTGAGATGATAGCTTGTTCTGCCATAGGACTGCCTGTTGCCTGCCCTGCAGGTATGATTGAAATCATTGGAGTGCATGGTTGTTTAAGTAGAAGGCCTTCAAGGTATTTATAAGCAATTCGTGGTCAACCATGTCAAAAGCCTTGGGTAGATCTAGAAAGAGTGCTGAGGATAGTTTGTTATTATTGTGGATAGGAGGGCAGTAGTAATACTGTGGTGTGGATTAAAGCCATGCTGAAAGTTGGACAACAGCTCGTTCTGTGTGAGGTGGTGCATGAGCTGTATGTGTACACACTTCTCCATAATTTTAGCTAGAGGTGACAGAATAGCTATGGGTCTAAAGTTTGACAGTTCAGTGGAACTGCCTCCTTTATGAAGAGGTATGACATGGAAGATTTTCCATACAGTGGGTACAGTAGCTTCAGATATAGCTCTGTTGATCAAGACTGAGATGGGGAATGCTATGGTGTCAGCAGCCTTTTGCAGATAGTCTGCTGGGAGGAGGTTGGCAGCCAGGGTGGTGGGTCTTAGTTTCTTAAGTTGGGCATGAATAAGTTGAATAGGAACAGGTTTGAAGGTAAAGTATGTTTGGGTACTGGGTGTGGCTACATTAGAATTAGAGCCATTGGGGAAGAGTTGTCTGGCTAGAGACTGGATAGTCTCTGTGAAGAAGCTGTTGAAGTTATTAGCAATGTCTACTGGGGTGGGTTGATATCAGTTCACCGAAACGGCTGAAGTTCAAACACCATATGTTCGAACTTCTAACCACGAAGTACAAAAACATCAAAGTCTTAGAACAGCAATTTTTTCCCAGTGAAAAAAAATCGCTGTTCCAAGAAACACACACACAAAGCAAGCACACCAGAAAAACAGCAATCCACACACAAACACTTAAAATCCTACGTCTGACCCTACACTAAACTGTACATGCACTATCTATCCACTTACCTTAACCCAAACCCTAACCCTAAGGTTGGTCACTATCATATACTCACCTGGCCTGCACCCTAACCTAATTCACCTATCCCACCCTAACCCTAAAGTCTCACTATCCCACACCCACCTCACCCGCACCCTAACTCACCTAACCCGCGCCCTAACCCTAACATCCACACAATCGCACACTTACCTGAACCCGACCCATAACTTTCCACTACAGTCCTGATAATCATGAAGTCACAGAAATGGCCCACCAAATTCTTTCCCTGGGAAAGAATTTGGTGTTCCACTGATTCGCGATAATCAGTGTTTGAACTTCACAGTTCAAACATCTAGTGTTCGATCGTCAGCCATTTTGATGGACTGATATAGACCCTACTGGGGATTTTTGTTGGGAAGCTGAGGGGGGGTGGAGTGGCGGTTTGGCCTGGGTGGAGTAGTTTGTTCATTCCTGCCCAGAACTTTTGAGGTTTGTTTTGGTGTTTTTGCAGTAGATGGTAGTAGTGGTTCTTTTTGTCTAAGGTTATGGATTTTTTTGGTGTCATTCCTTAACTGTCTGAATCTTAGTTGATCAAGTGGGACTGTTGTTTTTTGGTAGGTGGCCCATGTTTTGTTTCTGAGTGAAATGTTGTTTTTTGTATCTTTAGAAAGCCACAGTGCAATATTAACTTTGGTTCTAATAAAGCGGCTGGGAGCATGGGAGTTAAGAATAGCAAGGAAGTTGGTGTTAAAGTATGCTACTGCTTCATCTAGTAGTAGACTTTTTAGTACTGACCAGTTGCATGCCTTGAGTTCATTTTGAAACTTGGTGAGAATAAAATTATTGTTGTTTCTTAATGTTCTATAGATGGGTTGGTAGGAGCAGTCCACTTTGAGCTTGATTACACAGGTGAGACAGTGGTTACTTAGGTCATCAGGCAAAGTGCCTGATTTATAAGATTGAAGATGGGTATTGATGAGTATCCAGTCTAGGGTACTTTCCTTGTTATAGGATTTCCCTGTCCTGGTGCGGGAGGTAATGATTTGAGTAAATCCATAGAGGTTTTTGTGGGTTATGGGGGTTTCACAAGAGCAAGTCTTCCAGTCAATGTTGAAATCCCCAAGAACAATTGTTTCTTGGGGGTAGTTATTGGATAACCAATATAAGAAGTCTTCTAGGGTTTCTGTGTTCCTCCCTGGGAGAATATAGACACAGACAATGTTTACATTTTTGTTTTTGTTAATTTGTAGTTTTGAGATAAGAATTTCAGCATTAATGAACTGGGATGGTTGTTGGGTGCCTATGCTGACAGATAGGGTAGACTTGTAAAGTATGGCTACCCCACCACCTTTTTTTGTGTACGGTCAAGTTGAAACATACTATACCCTGGTGGCAGAATCTCATGGTCCTTGGTGGCAGGCTTTAGCCATGTTTCTGTTAGGCATAATATATCTGGGGAGTGAAAGGCTAAGAGGGCATGCAGGTGCTGTGTTTTGTTATTTATGCTCCTAATATTTAGATGGCAGGCCAGTAGTGAGTTAGGAGGTCTATTTGTTGGAGCTATGGTGGTAGGGGATATAATTGGTGGATTAGGGCCAACAGTTGGGGATGGACCAGGGTTTGGGTGGATTCGCTGTCATTTGTGATGTTGTAGTGTATCCTAGGAGTTTTAAGATTTTGAGTAAAGTTTTGTAATAGTGTCTAGTTTTATGACTAATGTAACTAGGTCTAGTAAGATGGTAGTATTTAGGGATTAAGGAGGTAAGCATGAGGGAAGTGAATGAGGGCGCATTATTATCTGTTGCAGATGGGATGGATGTTTGGAATTTCGGGTAGTGGAAACCTGGGTGACACTGACATTCGTAGGTGGTTAGGATATATGGGATGATTAAAAGGGGTAGAAGTAGAGTTAATAAGACTATTTTGGGTGATAGCATACCTACTGAATGAGACTTAAAGCTTAGGCAAAAGGAATAGTAGAGATGGAAGAGTGGTTCTATCAGGTTAAGGGTGGTGCTGTTGAGTGACAAGTTGCTACTGATTGGTTTAATAAAAGTGGGGGTGTGGTCTAGTACCAATAAATGTAGCAGCACCAAGGGCGGGAGGAATTTGGGGGCAGGGTGGGGTGCAAAGCAAGCCTGAGCGAAGCAAGGGCAAGCGGACCAGGGATGAACCAGTGCTGGGAAAAGAGAAGGTAGTAGGAGTGATTAGAGGAATACCTTGATTGACTCAAGACACGACACCAGAGGTAAGTTGACTGTAAGGGCCTAAAATCTGCACTCAGCACTGTAATGTTACTTGCACTCAGCACTTTAATTTTACTTATGTTTAGCAGGAAAGACAGACCAATAGTATACAATTTTGAGGATTATTACAAGGGTTACTTGTTCAAATGTCAGACAAAGTAAGTAAAACTTTCAACAGGAATCTATGTCTGATTGTTAGAAAGCCAGAAAAGTACAAATTATGCATGTAAAAATTAGGGTCAGAGAGACAGATGTTAAGAGTCAGCGTACTTTGGTTACAGGGGAAGGAGGCAAACACTCAAGTAGAAAAGTGCCCTATGGC